>NC_045543.1:103087052-103307052 GCF_009769535.1 Thamnophis elegans | reverse complement strand
TATGAATGCAAATACCTTTTATATTCAGCTAGGTAGACCTTAATGATCCTCTTGGAGTAACTGCGTTAGTCTCAGGAACTGAAGAGGTTTATGGATATTAGGCATAGACTGGAGCCCTCTCCAAGAAATCCTGAAAACACTGGAAACTATTGAGGGGCTCTGAGCAGGTGCATAACACTGGTGTGTAAATTGACAGGTGTTCACTTTAAAAAGAGTCAATAAAGTGTAGGCAGTAAGTTATTTAGATTTTGAAAATTAACTACCTCTCAAATGTAGAAAGACATATGGAATAATGGGAAAGAAAATAGCAGTATGATTAGGAACAAAAGAATAGTTGAGTATGAAAGAGTTAAGTAGCATTTCATCACTTAAAAGTATTTTCTTGCAAACGTGCCTTCAATGAAAAGCTTTAGCTGTCTTTAATATTTGCTTTTTATTGGAATTACAAGACCTTCTAATGCTTGATTAATTATTTGCTGTCAAGTATTAGGCAGTTCAGATACATTATATAGAAGGAGTTCTTTCAATGATTCCGTAGTGGTAGAATCAATAGTCATTGGGAATTCTATTACATGAAGATTCTGGACTCCAAATATAATTCTGGCTGGCTATTACTTCTTTTTGCTGACTTTCCTTCCTACTGGTGAACTAGTTATTTGTCTGAATGCATAGATTACTTTGCCCTTTGTATTAACATTTTTATTGTGTTCTCTTTTGCTTCATGGTAGAAGGTTACTACTATATATTCAAAATTAACTTTAAAATTGATACTCAGATCTTATTCTACAGCCCATAGTAGTAAAAGAAATTGAGGCATTCCTACATAAGTAGAACAAAGAAAATATCTAAAGACAAATTATTGCTTAAACAGCAAAAATGAAATTTCCTTTCATGGGAATTCTGAATTTAAACTTTGTTTCTTAGTAGATTGGTGTTAGGATCTTGGCAGGAATTACTATGAGGCTTGGAACAGTTCTGGTACACATGAGTAATAGTTCATATTTATTCACATTTCCAGGACTTATCCATTTATTAGAAAAGAAATGAATGTCCCTGAATTTCTAGAGTGATGTTTATTTTATCATACAATCTCGATGCAAATGTGACTCTACGGTGCCATAAAGGTGAAGAAGTCAAAATAGTTGTTTATATATAAATGTCTTATATTGAAAAATAATATTCATGAGCACACGGCATTAGCATAGCAGGCCTTGGAATAGGTAATTTGGCCATTCATATATTAATTCTGTATATCTGTAGGTTGTCAGAGTATGGTTGTCCATGGAAACAGCCATTTTTTCATTCAATGTTGGTAGGAATCATATTAGGTCATCATCATCATCATATATTGCCACATTCTCAGCACTGGTCTTTCCAGTTTATAAGGACCACCAACAGCCAGATGTTGAATGTTGGAACTAATTTTGGTATATATTTACAAATAGGGAATCCTGTCTGTCTCAACCCACATGCTGCTTTTTCTCCCCACCCAAATATCCCTTTCATGATTCATGGAAGACTTTTAGCCTTCCTATGACTGATCCAAAATTTGGCTTGGCCTGATTTTAATATGAGTTCTAAAGAAGAAACAGAATAATAGAGTAAATTAAAAAAATTGAAAGATGAATACACAATAAATGAAAAAAGTCACTAGAGTATGAGGTGATCTAATCAAGTTTATAAACATTTTCCAGTCAAAGTAATAAATTAAAGATAAATTGCCTGAAATAGCAATTATATTTGCTTTCTAGTGTTCAAGCCAGTATCCTTGCTTCCATAACATTTTACAGGAAAAAACTGTATATAAATGACCCAGTTGGAGAAAATGAAAGTGGAACTGCCATTTTCATTCCTGAATCTGTCATAAAGTTGGGCATTCACCATTGAGACCAGTCACAATGAAATCAAATCAGCTGTTCTTGTCAGTACAAAGATCTGAGGGTTTGTGACATTTTTTTTCTAGATAAACAGTAGACAGTGATTTATTCTCTCTTTTGGACATTTTAAATTTTACCCCTTGTGGTTTTCAAGTTTTGGTTTTGGGTAAACAGCAACTGCTGTCAATTGTCACCAAATAGAAAATTTAAGGATTGCTGTTTCTATAAAATAAATTGATGTGGAAATTATACCTTTAATGGTGAGAGTGACTGCTGTGTATATCCCTTAAACGAAATATATTACATCCCTATATTTAGAGGAAAAAAATTAAGAGCTTTATGCAATCTGGAGGAACATCTGCAATAATTACAAGAAGAATGCCACCAAGAAAAATGTGTATTTTATATAAAAAATCACTCACTAGGGAAATTCTGCTAAATTGACTAGGGAAGAAAAGACCTAAATCAAGGGAATACATCTTTCTGAAATACAACAGACCTATAACCTTAAAGTAGGAAACCAGGGTTCATACTCCAAAATGTACCAAGAACCTCAGCAAGTGGACTTTTTTGTGTGGAGGAGGAGGTTGGAAACATTCTGCTGCTTATTATCAAATTACCAAGTAATTCTTTCAGCTACCTGGATAAGCAGTGGAATGTTTCAAACCAAAAAGAAAAGAAGTCTAGTTGCCATGACTTAATTTCCAGACAACTCTACGTGGATGACTGAGATTCTTCATCAAAAAAACCCCCAGAGTCAGGACCCAAATTAGATTTAAATATAATTTAATATAGCTAATTAAATAAAATTAATAGATACTATATAGATGACTACCACTCTATTCCCTTTGGGGTGGGTAAACAATACTATGCAATGGGGGTAGGAATAACTTTAAAGGCTACATCCAAGACTTTTGAGCTCTCTTCTTGTATTAAATGTATAGATTGTGTCTAAAACATATCATGGAAGAGGAACAAGTTTTACCTGACAAGATGGAGGTTCAGCTGAAAGTGGATTTATAAATGATATGGAAAAAGATTAGACATGGACATACAAAAATGTGCCTAGTGTGTTAATAATTAAAAGGGACATAGAAATAATAAATAAATAATAAATTAAGAGAGTGACCTGGATAATTTCTCTATGTTGTATTTATCAAAAAAGACTTGATAAAACTTTAGGAATCTCATGAGAAGGTGTAAAGAAGATGTCAGCCATCCCAACTTGGCCAGATAGCAAAGAAAGCCTTTCAAGGCCATGGCTACAATAACTCCCCTTTTACGACTCTCATCCCATAAATAATTCAGGGTAGAATCAGGGTATCTGGATGAAGCTGAGGTTTACTGCACAGATACATTCCTGATGCCATGTGGAGTTTGCAGCAGACATTTTTTTCTTTGCACAAGTGGTGGGTTTTTTCTAAAAAAAAATTAGAACCTCTTCTGTAGGTGTAGACTGCTTTGTGGCAGTAGTTTGCTGGCCATGTAACCAGGTGGGAGTGGCTTGCCAGCCATGTGACTGGGTGAGCATGGCCAACTTGTAAAATGTGGTGAAACTCACTTAACAATGCTCTTGCTTAGCAACCAAAATGTTGGCTCAGAAACTCTGGCATTTGAAGCACGCAAGTCTTAAAGCTGTCAAGTTACAAGACCCTTGCACCACTAACCTTTTAGGGAAAAAAGCCCAGGTATGTTCAAACTTGACAGCTTTAAAACTTCAATTCCCAGAATTTCTCCTCTCACTCTTCATCTTGATGATGTGCGGACGGGCGGGGGGGGGGGGGGAGCTGGAACTGGTTCTAAATGGCACTGTAGATTTGTGGAACCTCTTCTATAGAAGAGGTTAGAACTGGCAGGAACCCACCCCTGCTTTGCACCCAGGGGGAGAGAAACATCTGCCTCTATCTAGGATTAAACTCTCGACCTTCCGAGCAGGAGGCTTCACTGCTGGGCCACCACGACGCTTAAGGCCATGGCTACAATGAACATACTTTATTAAGCAAATTAATAATAGCGTAACAAAACTGAATCTAAAGGTTTGCATCGAAAGCATCCAGTTTACTTTTGTGTTTCCCTCCCCTCACCCCTTAGTTAACTTTTGCTGTACAATTATATCCAAACAAATTGTTTTAGTAACAGTCCTTAGCTTGGCGCGTAAGATATGTTGCGTTCCATGATGTGACTTGGAACTACCAGCAGCTTTCACAAGATGGTACAAGTAGTTTCAATTCCCCTGCAGATAGCCCTCCCTTTATCCCCACCCTGCAGCTCCCTTCCCCTTTTCTTATGGCAGACTGGCATGTAGCAAACCTTAGCCAGTATAGTAGGGGAGTCCTGGCAGAAGAAATGATTTGTTTGCATTAGTCATTACAGAAATAGAAACAACATAACATTTCATTTACAAGGTTGAAATTTTAGTGTTTTCTCAGTTTTTATCATATTCTGTTGCTGCTTATTCTGAAAAAATAAGAACAAGATGTGAAAAATAGAGATGGAAAAACTTTAACAGTCAAGCTAGTTCTCCCTAAGCTATCTCAATTAATGCTGTTTTCCTTCAATTTAATCAAAACATTTTTACAGTTTTAGGTTTCCATTTTCAAAAAATACATTTTTAAGAAAATACATACAGATGCCAAGTTCTGGCACTTAACTTCTAGTGAGATGGCTGAGCTGCTATTGTATCTGTCCAACTATTTGCAACCTTTCAGGCTTCTTAAAATCACCCAGAAAAATATGCTGAAAACAAATGTTCTTCTGATTCGAAAGGAACAGCTCGAGGCTATAGAGAGGTGAAAAGAATAGAAAATAACAACTTCTGCCATCCTGTAGACATACAATAATCTAATAACAAAAATGATTTCCAAAAGTTCTGAAAATTAAATTGAAGAACAGAACAATATTCAGGTATTTGAAAGTCAGATTCTACATAGAATGAATCTAAAAGCAAAGTTTAATAAAAATCCTTCCTGAGCCGATTCCCTTCTAAGCAGACTGGGAAGAAATATGATTTGGTACATTTCCAGGAATACATAATGATTTATGATACAGATTGTCTTTCAGTGTGTTACACTGAAATAATTAAATTATTTAGAAATGGTAGATATTATAATATTCACCTAGTCTCTCATCTAGCTTTAAAATAATTTTATGTTTATGTTTATGTTTTCCTCAAAAAGCTAGTGAAGTCTTCAGAACAAATCAAGCTGCATTGCTTTCTCTTACAATCTTCTAAAGCCCAAGCTGTAGAATGAATAATTGTGTATAATCCATCACCACTATACATTTCTCAGTTAGTTAGCTGCAACTTTGCACTACTCAACTGGTAGTAAAAAAAAAATTACCAAATGTTTATTTGCCAAAATCCATTTTGGAGTTATATTTTCAGATATTTTATAAAAACAAACAGTGACTGTGATGCATAATGCAGTCTCCTTCTTTTTCATGTTCAGGCTTAGGTTGTGTGTGGGAGGTGTTCAGACAGAGTAGGAATGTTTGCAAGGGATGAATTCATGCAGAAAGAATACATTCAGTTTCTGACATATCCAGGTACAGCTAGGAATAACTCCTGTTTGAAGCCTTGAAGAGCAAAGCCAAATGAAGAAGACTGGACACTTAGAATAGAAAAAGCAGAAATTATAAATTGTGAATTCTTCTGAAAGTCCTTAACACAATCCTTCTTAAAACAATCTCATTATAATATTATATGGTTAAAATACCTATCTTCTTGTACATCCATGGATTTAACCCCTTGGGATCTAAACTCTGAATATTAAAATGATTGAATATTAAAACATTGTGAAATGTTTATTTCTTTTTCCCTCTACAGATTTTTTTCTATTTTTACCTGATAAAGAATTTGAGGTGAACGATGCCTCTGGGATTTCACTATTTAAAAAAAAATGTCTTAAAGGAATTTCTAAAGCCAGGCAGCTAAATTTCCAAAATTTAGCCTGTCTTTCACTGGAAACAAAGGTATAATAGTTCAATTCATTAATTCAACATAACAGCTAATACTTCTTGAAACATTGTCATGTCCTTCTTCTAGGAAGCCCATTGATCACTAAAGCTTAATCTCACCCAGAAATCAATTAAGGGGCTTAATTCTAAAGCTAATTTTATTGTGACTTTATCTGCCTAACTGGTTTGAGGGCTGCATCTTCTTGAATAACCTTTATAACCTTTATAATTAAAGTCATGCATATCCTGCAAAGCACCTTGTCAAACCTAAGCATTTAGCAAAAGTGCAAGTATTAGCTGACTATTCTTACTTTGCAAAAGAATTGATGCTTCTGCACTATGCATAGTCAGAAGTCTCTTTTGCCTCTCTCAGTCAGCTCATGGAATTGTCAGATAAGGTTTTAATGTGCCACACAACACCTTCTTTTCACCATCTGCTGAAAGCCTTTTGTCACAGCAAGTGGTAGCCCTCTGAGACATGCTTGCAGACAGAAAACTGCACCATGAACAGCACCATAGATTCCCAGAATCTATAAGAAAACCAAGAAGACAGTAGGGAGATATGGAGGTTGATAGAAATTGTCACGCCTGTAAAGAAAAGCACTTACTCATTGGAACTTGGAATATACTTCATGGTCTTTGTATGGATTATATGTCTGGATCCTTGGATGAGGAACGATTGTTGGAAATATCAGGAACTGGGAGAAAGGGCTCTACAAGGTATACAAAGAGAAGGATTCTTTCTGTCCTAAAAAAATAGTTGGTAGCAATCAGAGACATATTGAAAGGAGATTAATCAGCAGTATATCAGCTGGACAAACTAGCAAAAAGAATTATTTTTGAGCCCGAGAAAAAAAGTGGTATGGAAACTGTGATATCGTGGATAAGTTTTTTATTCTTATTAATGAAAATTAAAATGAATTTATTAATAAAACAAGAGTCAAGCATCTGGCAGAATAAGTTGGTATTTTGGCTTGGTAGATTTCAAGATAAACAGGACTAAAAGCAGAATAATTGTGACATGATGAAGAAAGATGCTGAACTGAAACTTTCAATAGTTTATAAATCCTGGTAGTTTACTTTACAAATGCAGGAGGTTGATGAATAAATAAGATCTGAAAACATTTATCATATATAAGTTCAGGAGGAATTCAAGACTGCTTTCCTGTCATTTGTATGCCCCAGCCTCTCTCTGTCGGACTGCAGTTTTCCCACAAAGAAAGAGCTTCAGTTTTATTTAGGATTCAGCCAATCTTGCCATATAATTTTATTTTTCTTCCAGTGAGAAGCAAATTTCTTCAAATTTAAATAATTGGCATTAGTAGTAGTTTTCCACATCTTAGCCAAACCCATGTATGGTTCAGAAGACGTTTATTTTTATTTAGCCAATTTGTATGGTAACCCATCTATCTAGTGAAAGTCCAGGCAATGAACAAAATAAAAAACATCATCAAACTATAAAACAAAAAGTTAAAAAAAAGAAAAACCAGAAGGGACTGAGCTGCCCGTATCTCAGATATCAGGATGTCTATGATGTACACTGATTTCTGTTTGCTTAGTAATAGTTGTTTGTGTTCTTTAGAATAGCAATTTCTCAACTGCTAGAAAACTCACAATATCTTATGAAACTGATGTAATCATGGTGTTCAGCTTCATTGAGATTACTTCTGTATTAACAAAATTCTAAGAGTAATAATATAATTTATACAGTAAGTCATCAGACTTGGGCACTTGGAAACATCTTGTTTACATGCACTTTCAGTCTTGGTCTTCATTATCTTGACATACTCTCTCTGCAGCTTATTATTATTATACTTGAGTCTGCATATTTTTATGCCAACAAATTGTGTGCAAACACAGCAGTTTTAATGTCCTGACCTTCCTTAGATTAACTTGCATTGCTTTTAGAAATCTTCCTTATTTATCAGACTGGACAAGGTTAGCCATATGCTTATCCCAGATTTTAATATTTGCATAGTGCTGGACCCTGAAAGTGTACTGTATGGATATTTATTCCTCATATGAATCTGACTAACTGAATGCACTTCAACAAGTCCAAGCTACTTTGATGTCAGTACATAATAGGTTAAAAACAAAGTTTTGTAATGGAACGTAACAGTAGTATTCTAAAATTTCTTGTAATGTTTTGGGATGTCTAAGCCTAACCTTAACCCAAATCAAGAATTAGAACATCTTCCAACAAAGAACTAAACATGTAATTCTATTTTGCTTGTTGTGCTGCTAGACAGCATATATCAGGTATTTCTGTATTTCTGTGGTCTTCACGAAATCTTTGGAAAGCATCAATTGATAGAGCCTCAATAGCCCCAAACGGCTTTATGACATTTTCCACTCTCATCCATTGCAAATACCATTTAAGGAAAAAAAATGGAAGCATCAGCAGTTACATTAGCATTTCCACTTATTGTCAAGCATCTGGAGATGTAAAAATGAGACATGGAAGGAGGGAATGAAAGTATTTTAAAACAATCTTCAAATGACCAGAATCTAGTCAGAAGTTCTGAACAAGATTGCTAAGCAGCTGTCTGGGAGTGGTTTTCCATGTGCTGCTAAATAGAAATGTGACATAACGGTGGCTTTTTCTGCCTGCTTTTTCATGAATTTATTTTTCCTGTTTTGTGTCTGTTGTATGTATAGGGTCTCATCTATGCTACAACTTAAGTGTCTGTGTACATGTACATGGCAGGTTGGTCAATAACAACACAAACAAAACATAGAAAACTGGCATCCTTTGTATGGTTTTTTAAAATTCATTTTTTTTAAAAAAAAAAATAGGCCATTTATTCTTCTTTAACTTTAGTTTTCCGAGAACTGGTCAGTTTTATTAGAATTTACATCACACAATTCCATCATGTTGACATTCTTATTTAGTTTTTGATTATATGTCTCTGACAAATATTACAGATGATTCTGTACTGCTGACAGTTAATATCAGGACTTGTATTTAGAAAGACAAGATATTGATACCACCAGGGACTACGCTGACAAGGCAATGAAAGATACCAGACAGAAAGATGTTTCTGGATTGTTATTTTTTCATACCCTGTATTGAAAGAATAACTTCTAAGTTCAATTAGATTTGCAGTATAGATTAATACCGTATGTATGCAAGCATTGATTGAAGAAGAAATAGGAATACATTGTACATTATAAAGAAGGCAATAATTTTGTTATCCCAAATCCACATACTTGTTAATAAAATAAATGTTTAGTAAAAAGAATTTAGTACAAAAAGCAAAATATTAATATTTTAATAACATTAACAATTACTAAAGTATTATTATAATAATTTTATTAAAATTGCAGTTACAAAGATAAAAGACATGACATCATAACCAGTCATCAAGTAAGTCACCATGTGACCATGCCTAATTTTCTAACCAATTTTGCAATAGTCATTAAGTGAATCATTGCAGTTATTAAACAAACTTGGTGACAACTGTGGTGGTCATTAAGCAAATCCATTATTCTTATTGGGTGTTTTTTTTACTGAAACTCAGAAATAAATTCCTGCTTATTTTGTATTATAAATTACAGTGGAGGACCCATTGGAATTCAAATCTGGATCATAAGTAACTCTGGGGAGGTTTGTCATTAATTTGAAAGCTTACTAAGTGATCAGTTGTAAGTCATTAACTTATTATCTTCTCTTAAAATATATAAAAAAGATATCTTTTTCCCACTATCTTATCTTAAATTCTTAAAGCCTCACCCTTCAGTTCTAATCAGCAAAAGTCCATTAAGAGTTACCATAAAACAACATACATGTTTTGCTTCATTGCACATTTGTGAGTTGAATTATTATATTCTTCTCCTTTAATTATGTTTAGTTCTTTCCGTTTCCTTCTAGTGTTTAACTTTCAAAATCCTGTCTTATCAAGGAAGGTTTTTTTTTATAATTTTCAGAAATATTTCAAATATCTGTGTATCCTTAATCTATTTATAATTTTATGGTATCAAAGGTCTTGCTATAGCACTCAAACTTATATACCACTTCACAGTGTGGTATATAAGCCCTCTTTAGTGGTTTTACAGAGTCAGCATATTGCCCCCAACAATCTGGGTCCTCATTTTACCCACCTTGGAAGGATGGAAAGCTGAGTCAACCTTTAGCTGGTGAGACCCAATCTGCCAAATTGCTGGCAGGTGGTGATCAGCAGAAGTAGCCTGCAATACTGTATTCTAACCACTGTGTCTCTCTTATCACTCTTTGGCTGTTTATTATTATTTCTAATCACCCTTTTGCTGTTCTTTCCCCAAATAAATGTTAAAGTCCTTAATCTTGTAGTTAAAACTTCTTTTTCCAAGGAATGAAGGAGTTCATCCAGTAGATCAGTGATGGGATTTAGCCGGTTCGCACCTATTCGGGAGAACCGGTTCGTAACTTTCTAAGCAGTTCGGAGAACCAGTTGTTGGAAGAAATCTTATTTTATTTTTTTCCCTCTTTACAGAAGGCAGGAAGGAAAAATTCTGGTGTTGTTTCTAGCCTAATCTTTATTGCCCTGCTTTCAGAAACTGCCTCTCTGGTTAACCCTTATTACATTGTAACAGCTAAGGCGAAGCACCCATCGACGTGAGTTGGCCATGGCCACATTGTCACATGACCATCGAGCTATGCCTACCCAGCTGGTCATTATGGCAGAGAACCGGTTGTTAAATTATTTGAATTCCACCACTGCAGTAGATGTAGTAAAACCTGCTGACCAAAGCTTCTTAATAGTTGAAAAACCATTAAGAAATTAGGCTTGACTGAGCTTTTTGTCCATTCAGACTACATTAATGGCTGTGAAGTTGATGAATTCTCTTAATAATTCAGCCGCTCTACTCACAGCCAACTGCAAAAACCTTGGTTCATGCTGTCTACTTGTGAGGAGCAGATGTGAAAAAAGGATATGGGCAATCTTATGATCTGTCCTTTACCTGGAGAGATTTAAAGTGCCAGGATTCTGATCTCTGCCATAATGTTGTTTCCACCTTTTGAGGACATTCCACTAACTATGTCTTCACCGGAAGTGAATAATTACTAAATCGTTAATGTTAAGAATATTAAATTATGAACATTTTAAACTGTCTCATACAAGATGGCCAATGCTATTTTTCAAATGTGTTTAAAATGTTACATAGAAGGATAAGATTTGTTCTGTTTCATTTCAGAGCACAGGAGACTTTCCAATAGCCAAAGTGCTTAAAATGGTAGGTTAAAGTGCCCTCTTCCTGGGATGTTTTAATTTGAAACTCTGAGCAGTGGTTTGGACTTTTGTATCTAAATAAACTTCCCTACTCTTTCATTCTGTTTTGAGTTTACAGCAAAACATATGATTTTCTTCAATCTTACAGATTTGTGATTGAAGTCTTCAGCAGGCATCTACAAACCAACTGTCTCAACATCTGGCTTTAACAAAAGCCTCTACTTTTTTCTGCACAAAACACAAATGAATTCTTAGGAAAAGAAAGACAATTTTTCAATTAATATCAATGAAAGTTGCATTTGCCAATATTTGTGTTTTATCTTTGAATGACAGAATTATGTAAAACAATGTAATTGATAAAACAAACATGGCTGAACAAAGAAAAACCTGAAATAGATTAGATGAAGATTGAACAGTGAAATCTCTACTTGGTTCAAAATATCTGAGAAGTATGATTTGATCAATTCCTACTGCTGTGGTCTGAAGACAAGCTATTTTCTTCTTACTATCAGTTGTTTCGCACTTGGTAGAATCTCTATGTTGGACAAATATTGTAAATAGAATATACTTGGCACATTAGATGAATCTGGGTCAAGGGAGACATCTGTAATTCAGAATCAGCAATCAGCTTTAGTTACTCAGCCAGTGATAACAGGTTAGTGGACTATATTTTCTTCTTCCATCTCTGAACTTTGGTATCATCAAATATCTGCAGCTTTTTATCAAAAATTCTTCTCATCAAATAGATGCCTAGTGAGGGATCAGAACTAGTGGCAGATCCATGTGACAAAATCACAATTCACAGGTAAAGAACATCCTCAGGTTCAAACCTGATGTTGATGTTAAAAAGATCAAGGAGGAAATGCTAAGAAATATTCACATTGAACTTAAAGATCCAATGGCAGTCAATCTACCTAGTATAGTCCCCATTGAATTAATGTCACATTCTGCAAAAACAAGCAAACAAATTGTGGTATGCTCAGATTTTTGAATAGGACAGGTGTCCAAATCTTATTTTGGGGGAAATATCCAGAGAACTTAATAGAATAACAAAAGCTGGAAGGGACTTTGGAATTTCTAGTCCAGCCCTCTGACCAAGCAGGACACTCTATATTATTGCAGAGTAATGGTTGTCCAGTGTCTTCTTAAAAATTTCCAGTGTTGGAGTTTCCACAACTTCTGGAGGCAAGTCATTCTATTAGTGAATTGTCCTCACTATCAGGAAATTTCTCCTTAGTTCCAGGTTGCCTTTTGATCAGTTTCCATCTATTGCTTCTTGTCTTGCAGATGCTTTGGAGAATAGGTAGACCTCCTCTTCTTTGTGCAGCCCCTCAAATACTGGAATATTGCTATCATGCCTCCCGTGCTCCTTCTCTAGGCTAGATATACCCAATTCCTGCAAGTGCTCTTGGCCCCCAGTCCCCTAATCTTCTTTGATGCTCTTTTCTGACCTCTTTCTGGAGTCTCAACATATTTTTTCTAATGTGGTGACCAAAACTGATGCAGTATGTAATATTCTCTGGGCAGCTGCATTCAGGAGTAAATTATTCATTCTGGATGGGGAAGACTTGGCTTCAATTCCACCCAGCAAAATCAAAGAGGTTTGCGAGTTTTAAAGCCTCTGGGAACTTTCCACTCTCAATGGGATCAGCACTGGGACAGAATCTAGGGCTTCCCCTGGACTCAGTTTCCGTTCTGAGCTACAATGACAACCATGTCTAGAAGAACCTTTATACAGATTAATCTCATGTGCCAACGGAATCCTTCCTTGGATCAAGAAGTTCTGCTCTTTTCATTCAAGCTTGGTTGCCACTTGAAGTGCATTCTACCTGGGTCCAAAACTTGAGAAGATTCTTCTTGAGGAAGATCTCATTTAGTGCTCTTTAAGCTTTTCCCCTTTAGCTTCTTGCTGATAGTGTTCTGATTCATTTTTCTGCCACAAGAATATTCGAACAAACTACGCTTAAGGTTAATTTTGTTGGTTAGTGCATTCTGTTAGAATATCAATCAGATAAAAGGAAACATAGGAAGAAAGTTATTTAGAAAATGCACATGCATCACAGTTGGATTCAGATAATCAATTTCAGGTACACTTAAACACTCTTAGAATCTTCTCTATGTATATGTATTGAGACCTTGGAGAGTAGTAGACTGTGCCATTAACCTTTTTCATTATGCACTATTGATTATTTTCTTTAAACAAATGCAAATTAAGCATATCTACACTATGCTAAATATACACAGGCTTTTTGCATAGTCCGGGCTCCTGGGCTGTATGGAAATAAAGATGAAGTCTCCTTCAAGTTGACCTTAGCTCCTGATGGCATCATGGACAGACACAGTTTTTTTGGATGAAGAATGGAAGTGTTTTGACACTGTCTTCTTCTATGACATGTTTTGACTTTCCAATATAACATTGTGCTCTATTATTTCATAAAAGTCTCCCAAACAAGAGGCTTCTTGACCCAACCTTGTATAACTTCTGACTCAGGCAACATCAACTCAGGACTTCTACCTCCTGAGACCTTATGGTGATAAGCAACCTTTTATAGAGGCTCACATACTGAAAGCCAGTTTGGTGTAATGGCTCAACCATCAGGCTATAAACTGGGAGAACATGCATTCAAGTCCCACTTTGGACACAAAACCAGTTGGATGATCCATCAGGACATTTTCTCTCAGTCCTAGGAAAGTACAATGGCAAACCACTTCCAAACAACCCTGGCAAGAAAAGTGCAGGTATTCATCCAAGCTATTTCTGAAAATTGGGCATGACTGAATGGAAGAAAAACAAACATATTTTCCAGGGTTAGCTAACATATGGATGGCTTTATAAGAGTGTGGTCTCCCAGTCCCTTTCCCATGCATTTATTGGGATGGAATAACTTAAAATATTTGTCATACACTTTTATATAGACTGTTGTGTAGAGAGATATGCCTGCTTGAACCAAAAAACATCTCCATTTATAACATAAGCGTCTTACATTGGGAATCAGGCTTCATAGATCTAGGCAATTACCTGGAAGCATTTTTAAATAGTTGAGATCAATGAGCATGATGAATATTTTGCATTACTCAAAAACAAGATAATATTTAGACAGTTACATTACACAGTGTTATATATAATTATACAAATGTTCCTGCCATTTACATCAATGGAACTTAATGTTCTAAACCAAATGCAAGGATTGCTATCCATTAGTATAAATCAAAGGTCAAATTTAAATTCTATCAGGACAATAGGATTGGAGAAAGAAAATGTTTGCCATTTCATTGTGATTTAGGAGAACTTAGTCTAGATTGGATTTAATTCCTAATCTTTAAATTAAATGATTCTATGAAGAATATTTTCCCATGGGCCTTTTAAATTGTATCTTTCTTCTTATTTTTATTTTATTCCTCTATTTAAGGAGCTGTGATGGTGCAGAAGTTAGAATGTAGTATTGCAGGCTAATTCTGCCCACAGCCAGGAATTTGATCCTGATAAGTTCAAGGTTGACTCAGCCTTCTATCTTTCCAAGCTTGGAAATTTGCACAATTTGCTGCACTATATCAATAAGCACTATTTTCTGCAATTATAATCCCCTTTTCCCGAATCATTTTGTCTTCACTGCTTTACAAGCTGAAACTGGTATAATCCTGCTATTATAATTTGCTATAGGTACGAGTAGCACTACTTTTGTACACAGTTTTTCCAAACATCATATCTACTTTCTTTGAAAAAAAATGTTTAAAAAATAAGAGGCTTACTCTACCAGAAAAGTTATCTCTGTACTTATTTCTGACTCTTTCAAACAATCTGAAACATGTATTCCTGCCAATAAAGTATGTAGCCGCCCAGAGTCCCCTGGGAATGGGCGGCATACAAATACCAATAAACTTCAAACTTCATATATTTTTTTCATAATTAGTTGTTGTTAGTTGTTGACCCATCACGACCCAATGGATCAGTGACATGCGGTGACAGTTACCGTTGGTGAGGCAAGACCGCAGCAGCGGCGAGAAGCAACGTCCCCGGCACTGTGTCCGACAGGCGTCTCGCATTTATGGCGGACATAAACGCGAGACGCCTGTCGGACACAGTGGCGGGGGTGTTGCTTCTCGCCACCGTCACGCTCCACCGCCTTACCCCCCGCCTCCTCTGATGAACAATCCTGCTGCCCCGGCCTGCAGCCAGCCAACCCACCCTCGCCCGACCTGCTCCCTACCTGGACTCACCGCTCTCCTCCTCCTCCTCCTCCTCCTCCTCCTCCTCCTCCTCCTCCTCCTCCTCCTCCTCTTCGTCCCCGCTCGGTGCTGGGCTGGCTGCAGGCTGGGGCATCAGGATTGTTTGTCTGAGGAGGCGTGGGGGCAAGGCGGTGGAGTGCAACGGTGGCGAGAAGCATCTCAGATGGAGCTGGGACACCCGGAAGGCAAGCCGGCACTTCGGCATGCCTTTAAGTGCCGGCTTGCCTTCCGGGTGTCCTGGCTCCATCTGAGATGCTTCTCGCCGCCATCGCGTTCCACCGCCTTGCCCTCCCCCGCCTCCTCATACGAACAATCCTGCTGCCCCAGCCTACAGCCAGCCCATCCACCCCCGCCCGACCTGCTCCCTGCCTGGACTCACCGCTCTCCTCCTCCTCCTCCTCCTCCTCCTCCTCCTCCCCGCTCAGTGCTGAGCTTTAAAGGGGTCTCCCCTCCCCAGCCAGCCAGCCCACCCAGCCAATTCCTCCCCCCACCACCACTGTGTCCAACAGGCCAGGTGTCTCGCGTTTATGGCGGACATAAATGCGAGACTCCTGGCCTGTTGAAACACAGCGGCGAGAATGTCCCTGCCGCTTCCGTGCTCCGCCGCCTCACCCCCCTGCCTCCTCTGACCCCACCGCTGTGAAGAAAGAAAAAAAACACACACACAAACCTCACAATAAAAAAATTACAAATTAAATTACAATAAATTTGAATCCCCCCCTCCCTCCGTCCGATCCACATTTTCCAGCTGTGGAAACTCTCTCAACTCTCCTCTTGTCCGCCCAACGTAAGCGTGCTCAACGTAAGCGTGCTCATAAGGCATGATTCGCTGCTCCCCGATCAGGAGGCGGGAGAATCAGTGCCTCTTTTGCATATGAAAGTTTTCGGTTTTTAACTCCTCCTTAACTTTTAAAAGGCGAACAATTCCTTAGGCAAAAGAGGCCCTGAGTTCTCTGGCCTCCTCCCATAGTTAACACTGAGAGCAGACACCAAGCCACTGTGACTTTGAATCTGGTAGCAACTACCCTGGCTTTAATTATTTAAAAAAAATTATTTAAAATTCTTCCTTTCCCTCAGGAGACTGGTGAGGACCTGCCTCCCCTGCCTCTAGTGACTGCACGTCCCTGCAATGGATAGTGCTCTTCCAGGCCTTCCTGTCCTCTACTATCCTCTGGAGTCCATTTAAGCTCATGCCTACAGCTTCAGTGATTCCATCCAGCCACCTCATTGCCTCTCGTACCCTTCTTCTTTACCCTCAATCTTTCCCAGCATTAGGCTCTTCTCCGGTGAGTTGTTCATAATTAGAGTCAAGCCCAAAATCCTTCCTCAAATTTGATGTATCAAACATAACACAGTGACCCTAGCTGGAGTGCCCAGTAGGGTGTGAAGTTTTGGGAATAGGATAGAAATGTCTTCAGCAGAAACCACTGAAGTATTGGATCAAGCCATAATAAAGTGTGGCATATTACAGCCATTCTCATAAAATATTTGAATAAATCTTTGAGGAAACCTAATTTTGCAGAAAGGAGGAGGAGAAAAATAAGATGTTTTAAAGTGCAATCATATGGAAGATTTAATCTTAAAAGTTTATATTACATCTTTTCAAATAAATCAAATATACAGAGCAATTGCAAAGAGAGCGACATTTGCAATTTAATGAAAAAAGATTACAAGGATAAATGGCTTCATGCAACTAAATGCTCTATTTCTTATCTACCAAAGGAAAAGCAAGCCAAATTTATCACTTCTGCTAAAGAAAAATAATTCCAGATAAACTTTATTATTTATCCTACGTAGACTTCTGTATTAATTTTCCCAGAGTTTGCATATACAAATATATGAGCATTTGCATTCTACAAGATCAACTTAGGTATTTTAGTCAGCCATTCTAGGCAATAAATCATGCCTCTTTCAATGCTTCCTTTGCACTGGAAAATAAAACATTTTGTGCATTTATTTAAAATACTTGCACATGCCTCAGTTTGTTGGATGGTTTATTGTGCATCCCAAAACATCTGTAAAAGAACCCCAAGTCAAGCTAGTGTGGCCTGACAGTGAAGGTTTGTCTCAGAATATGGTGATAGAAAAAGATGATTGAAATTGAGTACAAAGTAAGAGGTACTAGCAGTGGTTGAAACAGAGGCAGGAAAGAAGAAATAGTGGTCTGAGGTCAAGAATACTAGCCTGCCCTTCTCTTGAGAAAGTAGATTTTTCTTTATGGATGAGGAATAAAGAAGATAAGGATTTGCTAATGGTAGTGTTTCCATCAGTGGTGGGTTTCAAAAATTGTTCGAACCTACTCTGTGAGTGTGGCCTCCTTTGTGGGAGTGCCGCCCATGTGACTGGATGGGAATGGCTTGCTGCCCATGTCACCAGATATGAAGATGCTGATGACACTTCTCAGAACCACCTTAAATTACCTCGCACACAGCACTGGCATGCATAAGAATATGATGTAAACTTGTTTTTTAAAAGGCATCTTTGGTTTGCGTTAAAACAACTTCAACACACGCAATGTTCTGATTGCACCACAAACACAGTAGTCATCCTTACCTTTCATAGAGGCACTGAGTTTTATAAATATGAGCATGATAGTGTAGAATAATCATATCCAAGGACCAGTGGTGGGTTTCAAAAAGTTTTGGAACCTCTTCTGTAGGTGTGGCCTGCTTTCCGGGTCCACTGGTGGAACCTCTTCTAACCCGTTCAGTAGATTTGACGAACCTGTTCTACCAAATAGGTGCGAACTGGTAGGAACCCACCTCTGGTTTCCATAGAAGTAGAGCCTTTTTGGTGCAGATACAAATGGAAGTAAACAAGAGGAGCCTGGGCTAGTACATTGAGTAAAACAGAACAAAATCTCCTCATAACCTTAACTACAAATAAGAGATATGGAACTGAGTGGGATTTAGTACAGCATATACTTCCTTAGCAGCCATGCATATAGGTCTTTACTAACCTATTTTATTTTTTGCAAGTAGAAAAAAATATCCAAAGAATTGTTTTTCTAATTTACGTCATAGTTTTCCTAAAACTTCTTCATCTAAAGCAGAAACCTTGGCCACTTTAAGACTTGTGGACTTTAAATCCCAGAATTCCTCAGCCAGCATGGCAGCAATAAAGAGCCAGTGAAGCCAATAGGATTTAGTACAGTGTCAATTTGCATAGTTGAAGTTTGTGAGCTTCTGAATTATGAAGTCTCATTTTCTCTTTGTCTGTCACCTTCATTAATATTTGAATGCATCTGCATATAAACATAGGCAAGGCATCTATTTGTTTCACCAGCAAAAGCAAAATCATAATTAAATATCAAGATGTACAACATGTTGTTGCTTCCAATGACACTTAATGTAAAGTTTGAATAATAGGGCTTTAAAATTGTTTATAGGCATAAGATAAAATAAGAAGAGTTTTTTGGTGTATCTTTTTAGTTACTGTGTAAAGAAAAGGAATATGAATTGATTTACTCATTTAAGGTTAAAATATCTAGTTATTTATGGTAACTCATAATGGACTTTGGGTGATTAAGATTGAATGATGAGGCTTCATTATTTGCCAATAGATAAAAGATGATTTGTATTTTTGTATTTTATTTGTATTTTATTGGTCTTGTATGCCGCCCACTCCCGAAGGACTCCGGGCGGCTTACAATAAACAAAGGAAGGGGATAAATAGACAAATAGACAAACAACAATTTAAAATACACAACATTCATAGTTCCCATGCGGCTGGCTATTTCAACAGCCCCCCAGCCTGCCGGAGCAGCCAGATCTTAGTGGCTTTGTGGAAAGCCGGGAGAGTAGTAAGAGTCTGGATCTCCACGGGGAGCTTGTTCCAGAGGGCTGGAGCTGCAACAGAGAAGGCTCTCCCCCGGGGAGTCGCCAGCCAAAATTGGCTGGCAGATGGAATCCAGAGGAGGCCTAGTCTGTGCGATCTGATCAGTCTATGGGAGGTAATTGGCAGGAGGCGGTCTCTCAGGTACCCAGGTCCGATGCCATGTAGGGCTTTATAAGTAACGACTAGCACCTTGAAGCGAGTCCGGAGACTAATGGGTAGCCAGTGCAGCTCACGGAGGATAGGTGTAACGTGGGTGTACCTGGGTGCACCCACGATCGCTCGGGTGGCTGCGTTCTGGACTAGCTAAAGTCTTTGAACACTCTTCAAGGGCAGCCCCATGTAGAGTGCGTTACAGTAATCCAGTCTTGAGGTCACAAGGGCGTGAGTGACTGTCTGAAGGGCCTCCCGATCCAAGTAGGGTCGCTATTGGTGCACCAGGCGAACCTGGGCAAATGCCCCCCTGGTCACAGCCGACAAATGGTGTTCTAAAGTCAGCTGGGGATCCAGGATGACTCCCAAATTGCGAACCCTCTCTGAGGGGCGTATAATTTCACTCCCCAGCCTGAGAGATGGAATACTTGGCCAATATTTGGGAGGGAACATCAGTAGCCACTTGGTCTTGTCTGGATTGAGTGCCAACTTGTTTACTCCCATCCAGACCCTAACAGCCTCCAGGCACTGGCACATCACTTCTACTGCTTCGCTGACTTGGCACGGGGCAGACAGATACAACTGCGTATCGTCCGCATATTGGTGGTACTTAATCCCGTGCCGGCGTATGATCTCACCCAGCGGCTTTATGTAGATGTTAAATAGGAGGGGGGACAGGACCAAACCCTGTGGCACCCCATAATTGAGGGGCCTTGGGGTCGACCTCTGCCCTCCGGCCAACACTGATTGCGACCTGTCCGAGAGGTAGGAGGAAAACCACCGAAGGACGGTGCCTCCCACTCCCACCTCTCATAACCGTCGCAGAAGGCTACCATCGTCGATGGTATCGAAGGCCGCTGAGAGGTCAAGGAGCACAAGGATAGAGGGGTGACCCCTATCCCTGGCTCGCCAGAGATCATCGATCAGTGCGACCAAAGCAGTTTCCATGCAGTAACCAGGCCTGAAACCCAACTGAAAGGGATCCAGATAATCGGTTTTATCCAAGGACCGTCGGAGTTGAGAGGCCACCACTTTCTCAACAACCTTCCCAACAAAGGGCAGGTTGGAGACTGGATGATAGTTGCTCAAAATGGCTGGGTCCAGAGATGGTTTCTTCAGGAGGGGTCTCACCACCGCATCCTTTAGGAGGAGCAGGAAAATTCCCTCCCAGAGAGAGGTGTTAACTATCGTCTGGATGCAGCCGCGTGTCACCTCCCTGCTGGTCGAGACCAGCCAGGAGGGGCACGGGTCCAGTATACAAGTGGAGGCACTCACCGCTCCCATGGCCTTGTCCACTTCTTCAGGAGAGACAAGTTGAAACTCAATCCATGAAGTATGCTCAAGACCTTCCCTTGGTACCTCAGCTGGTACCGTGCAATTGGAGTCCAGCTCTGTCCGAATCCGAGCGACTTTATCCATTAAATACTGAACAAATTCCTCAGCTCTACCTTGTAAAGGGTCATCCGCATCCCTCCCTTTCAAGAGGGAGTGGGTTATTCTAAACAAGGTGGCTGGGCGCGATTCAGCGGATGCAATAAGGGCGGCAAAATGCGAACATATCGCCGCCCGTGTTGCCACGAGATAGGCTCTGATAAAGGCTCTCATCAGTGCTCGGTCTGACTCAGATTTACTGGCCCTCCAGCAGCGCTCTAGGCATCTCTTTTGGTGCTTCATCTCCCGGAGTTCCTCGGTGAACCAAGGGCCCCTCCTGGATCCGCTGCCTCGGAGAGGTCACAAAGGCACAATCCAGTTTAGAGCCCCCGCCGCCGCTGTATTCCAGGCAGCGACTAAGAACTCCACCGGATTGTGGACGAGGTGTCAGTATTTCTCCAAGCGCCGTCTGAAATCCCAGATGAGATATAATATGAAAAGATATTTGCTTAAAACATTAGATAAGATCAGCAGTGATATTCAGCCAGTTCTGACCAGTTCTGGTGAACCTGTAGCAGAAATTTTGAGTAGTTCAGGGAACTGGCAAATACTACCTCTGGCTGGCTCTGCCCCCATCTATTTGCTGCCTCCAGAGTCCCAGCTGATCAGCCGGGTCTTCTGTTACCCTGCATAGGAGAATGGAACTGGAAAGCAGATTTGTGGGGTGGGAGGGAGGGAGGATTTTACAGTATTCTTACCCTGGAGTGGGGTGGAAATGGAGATTTTACAGTATCCTTGCCCTGAAATGGGGTGGAAATGGAGATTTTACAGTATCCTTCCCCAGGAGCGGGGAGGGAATGGTAATTTTGCAGTATCCTTTCCTGCTGTGTCCATCAAGCCACAACCGCCACACCCACAGAACCAGTAGGAAAAATTTTTGAATCCCACCACTGGAAATAAGCTACTGAAATTGCTTGTACGTGATATGATGAAGGAAGAAGTAATTTCCTTATGCATCCTTTTTTCTTTATATTTTTCTTCCCATTTTTTTCTCTCTGTACTTTTTATTTTTTCCTTTTGTATTTTCTTAATTTGTATTAGTTTTTTATCCTTGTATTTTAAACTTCAATAAAGTTATTATTTAAAAAGAAAAAATGGTTTTAAAGCATAAAAGAGAGTGCATGGAAGGACTTTCTATATAGCTTTGCTGAAACAAATAGATAAGTCTAGGGAAGAAAGGACAAGGGCAACGGATTAGAACCCCTCTCCCTCATTTAAGACTATTTAAACTGATCAAGTAATGTTCATGATTTTTTGTATATATAAGATATAAAAGCAGCATGAGCCTCTCAGCAGCAAACAAAAATAATTTCAAAATCAACAGCCCCATATTTAAAATGAATCAACAGCTTGAACATTCCTAAGCACCAGAAAAATCAAACTTCCTTCATATGCCATTAAAGAATGAGCAAATCAGGAGCTGACTGAATCTATATGGGAAAAATATTGAATAATGTGATTCCTGAACTGCCATACCCACTAAGCTAGGACACCGAATTCTATAAAACTGTGTTTCAGCCAAATCTTCATTTAATTCAGTCATTAATATTGCTTAAGTGGAATTGTATTTAAAGAACTAGATTCTCTGTTTGTGCTGTTTGCAGAGGTGATGTTTATTTTGTCACCTGCTTCCTTATCTTGAAATAGTTAGTGAAGAAATGATCCTGAACCTTTACATACAAGCACAACTATTCCGCAGTTCCTTCTAGGCTCTGGCAGTTTTAATGAGGGTTAAGACTGCAGTCATCCACATCAGGTATACTAGGAAAAATACCAGAAGATAATCAGTAGACAAAGATGCACTGAAGTGTGACGTACGGTTTGCTTTTCTCACCTCTTAATTTATCTGTGTTGGATTAACCACTTAACTGGAATGACAGCAGAGGAGAAGCAACAGAAAGTTTAATCATAGACCTGAAATGATGAAGCATTATTTAGAAGAAAATGATAAAAACTGTTTTAATGAGCATAACAAATGCACAGTTTAGAATGTAAATAATACCACCCTCCTGATCATTCTTGGCTTTCAAAGAAAGAACTAAAACAAGGCCAGTCATATGAAAACTTCTCAGTTTGGCTCACACATCTGATTTTCCACTGCTTGCCAATCTCTCCCATCTCCAAGGATAATCATTTTTATAAATTTTTCTTAAGAAAATAAAATGGATCCTGGAAAGGCTGGGTGTCCCAAAAGTACTTTTTCAAAAGGCAACATTGCCTGGACTCTTTTCTTTCAGGATGTTTCACTTCTCATCCAAGAACCTTCTTCAATTTATAACTTAGAATAGCTGAACACTTCTAATAGTTCTATGTTAGAATGAAGAAACTTCTTGCATGGGAAGCGAAATATCTTGAAAGAAAAGAGAGAAAGTCCAGTTTCCTTTTCAAAAAGCATCTTAGGGACAACTGTGACTTGGATGACTGGGAATCTCCATAGACAAAAAGACTGGAAGTACTTGCTTTGGAATCAAACCAAACTAAAATCCTATTGTGTTTTTTTCTTTGCTACAAAAACTTTATATATATACAATGCTGGAAATTATTGGCTTTGAGAAATCTTTCCACTTTCCATAAAATTTTATTCATTCATTTTATTTATGTAATTTACTCTCCCATATTAAAACCAAGTGACTCTGGGTGGCACACCAGGTGCCAAACAAGTGCAATAATGTGTGTATGGAAATTTTGCTTGGAAAAGTTTTGGTTTGGTTTGTACATGGTACGGACACGCCCATTAATCAGACAATGAATTTATTTGAAACAGCTGTTTTATGTTGGAATCGCAGAAGTATCCATTTGACTGCACAAAAGGACAGGGTCATTTGATCATTTTGATGAAAACATTGGACCCTATGAATACTTCTGATTTCTGACTTTAGTTTATTATTTTGTAATAGTTTCACAATTGTTAAATGGTTTTAATATATTTTATACTTTATTCACTATATTGTTTTTGAGAGAAGATGGTGTCCTAAAAGGAGATCAAAAGATACTTATTAAGCAAAAACACCAAATGTGTTTGCTAGAGACAAAGAATAAAAATTAAATTGCTTGTTACTAATATTATCAAGAACTCCATCTCACACAGTTATATCATTCTGCTTCTCAGATCAAATAGTAATAATAGTAATAATAATCCAATTCATAGTGGGCATCCAAATATTTGAAAAGTAGTGGGTGACAAAAGGATGGTACTTCATACAAACTTGAAGATGCAAAGACCAAGGGTGAGCCCGCATTACTATGTAAATCGCTACTATGAAGACAAAGATTTAAAAAATGAAGTTAAATTATAACTGAAGCTTTATAAAATTTCTGAACATGTATTTTCATTATCTTCAACATTATCTATTTCCCAGATCCTATGAGATTTGATGGAACCAAGAGGAAATGTTTCACTGAAGCTTTAGTCTTAGCAATCATTTAGCTAAGTGATAACATTTTCTTTCTCAGAATACAAGTGAACATGATTTTTTTCCACATCTAGTTACAATAAGAGAAAAACAGAAGATTCTAACTTTTAGAAAGTATGGTAAGCACTTGCAAGTGGAGTGTGGGGGTGGAGAAAACCATTTAACTACCTAAAATGCATGCTATTATCTGTTAAAATAACTAGTGATTTACTCAGTTATTTCTTCATGAAAACTAGAACATTTCAATTTTTCATGCTTAAGTACTGGATTGACCAATTTATAGGTAGCCTGGACAATGTGAGCTGAGTGTTAGTTGGCTGGATAATGATATAGAACTCAGGTTGACACATGCTGGCAGGCCTCTCTCTTTAATATAATCACTGGAAAGAGGACATTATAATACAACCTTTTGAGGCCATTTGTACCCAGCTACTTTTGGCTTTATTCTACTTTGAGAAGGAAAAGTACTTTTCTTCAAAATGCCAATAATAGGATGCCAACAGAAATGTAAGAAGGAAGAGAGTGTACAGATGCACCAATATTCCTATATGCTCTGTAATAGCTACAGACTCTCAAGATACAAATTAAGCTGAGGGAAATAAGATAATTCAACATCAATGGCTTAAGGACACCAATTTAGGCTTTGTCATAGTTGTCCAGAATTATGAGATAAAAGGATTATTTATATTATATCCTTCTCACATATTCCCATTTATAGCAATAGCAATAGCAATAGCATCTAGACTTACAGTATATACCACTCAATAGTATTTTATAGCACTCTCTGTAGTTTTAACTGTCAGCATATTGCTCCCAACAATCTGGGTCATCATTTTATCAACCTCAGAAGGATGGAAATCTGAGTCAATCTTGAGACAGTCAGGATCAAACTCCAGGCTGTGGGCAGTGTTAGCCTGCAGTACTGCATTCCAACCACTGCGCCATCACAGTTCTTATCCACATTTGTGGTTAAAAACCTATCAGATTCCATTCTGATATCTTGGCTGTGGTGGGCAACTAATCACTTAGGTAAGAGATACTTAGCATTTAAGTTCTGGTTCTTTTTAAAAAGATGCTGCATGTAACTAATGATTGAAAGAGAGCCAAAAGATCCCACGGTTATCACTGAAAAAGCATGCCAGAAGAAAATAATAGCAAATCACTTTCATTGTGCTGCCAAGAAAACTGCATTTATGTTTCAAAAACAACCCAAGGCATGAAGTCTTCACCTTTGCCTATTTGGCTGAATTTTTAGTGTTATTACATAACTGAAAAGTTTCCTTAATATCAAGTCTATGAAGTGTGAATTTGCCAAAGAAACTCATTCATGGTTTTATAATGAAAAGGCCAGACAAATTAAAATAAATTGGTGTATTTATAAAGTGTTGAATGGCTAGAATCAATCATCTTTATTAGATATTAAATAAAATACAATTCAGAAAAATTGCAAAATAATCTGCAAGGTTCATATTTTAATGGATACTATTGGTGAAAAAAATGATATAATGATAAAAATAATGAAGAGGAAAAAAAGGAAGACTGGAAAAATTACAAAAGCCTCATTTTAAAAATTACAAAACTCTTACATCTTTTTTCCTTCTAAATACATGTAAATGAGAAAGGATGAAAATCAGAGATGGGTTGCAAATCCCAGCACTTCACTTGTGCTCACAGAAGCATGCTAATGCTGCTTCTGTGCATGTGCAGAAGTGTCCGGGTGGGTGGGCGGAGCGTCCCACCACCGCCACTACCGTTTTGCCCAATCTGGGCCGAACCGGGAGCAACCCACCTCTGATGAAAATGAAATAAAAGTCTAATTTACTTGTACTTTTGGACTGGCTTGTGTCAAATAAATGTAACTAAAGGAAGATGGGCTGATGAACCTAGCAGAAAGCCTCAGCATGGATGTTGTGTCAAAAACACTAGAAAATAAATTTTCATTATTTGGATGGAATTTTACTTTCACAACTCATGCAATGAAAGGGTGATGATGTAGCTAACAATATTGCACTTTTCCAATATTTTGAGTCTGGTTTCCCACCAATGATTTTCATTTTGCTATTACTCTACACCAGCTGAAGCAATGGAACCCATTGCTTCCTCCAGATGTTAAAAGGATATGTTAGTTCCTGTTACAGTTTATTCATGTTTGCTAACATTTTATCATTTATTACAGTTTTTTTTAAAGAGTTCATGCCTTTTAGGTTATGCTTAGAAATAACAAAACAATCGTTAGTTTATGGAATATAAATCAAGCATTCTTTATCAGCATTCAGTTTCACCCATTTTTCAGCATGTACTTTAATAAATGATAATGCTTGTCCCTAAGCTAACAAGCTGATGTTTTAAAAAATCACCATTATTTGGGGTCAATTGGATTTTCTGTTTTAAAAAATAAAATAAATACTTTGTTTTCTAAATAAAAGGACCCCTCTTGTACGTATTCCTTTTTTTTTCTTTGTGAAGTCTATGATCACCATCTTAATTAGCAAGTTACGTTAAGCTACATATTCCTGCTAACTGTTCTCAAACTCAACAAGCAAAGAAGGAAGAGGGAATATTTCTTACTCTTTGGGAATAATCTACACCCGCTGGAAAGGAATAAAATAATAGGGAAATAAGAATAATGATTATTTATTAAATTTGTATCATTGTCCAAAGTGACTCCAGGTGGCTTACAATGTAATAGAAATATGAAAACTATTATAATAATGGATTCCAGTTAAAGAAAAATACATGATAAAACAACCTCTGCTTATCATTCCCATCTTGTAATGATTCATTCAGTTGTATCTCAAGGATACCTCACCCAAAATGCGAATTGATGGATCAGGAAAGCCTCCTGTCCACAAAGTTAGCTTCAGCAATATTCATGTAACATAATAGGGCCAGTTTTATAAGGATGAAATCTGAAGTGGTACCAGAATAGACCTGCCTTAAGTGTGATGTTTTCAGCAGGTAGACACTTCAGAATTGCAGAGACAATTCCTTCCAATTCATATCTATAGTTTTTGGAACCTTGGCTATTCAGAGTGACATTCTAGAGCTGCAGACTTCTTTTTCCATTAAACTGATCCATTTCCCAAATTTTGTTTGGCAGTTTGGGAGTATTGCTTTCCCACTTAAAGAATCCCCTGAAAATTATCTGATCCAATTATCAGGCAAAGAGCCACTTCAGTCATTTGGCAGAAAGAAGCAAGTGACTGAAGTGGCCTTTTGAGATACAGCAAGGACAGTTTCTCAGCAATTCTTTTCAAGGTCATTTTCCTATTATCAACAGAGCTTTGTAGCCCTACATTTCCTAGGGAGTAAGCAACTAGCTTACTTCTCTCAGAAGACCCTCTTCCACAGTCAGTAGTTCAACTGGTTCTTCCACATGGCATGGAAGGGGACACTGGGCTTGGGACCGGCAACGGCAGAGTTGTTGTTGTTATTATTATTATTATACAATTGTATCACAGCAGCCAGTTGTTTCACTGGATTTGGCATTGGTTACTAGTCGGGCCCCACCCAGGGGCCTAGGACGTCGTAACGTATTTTTGTAATATGCGTGCAGATCCAAGCAGTGCGGCCTTTTGCATTTGACTGATGGTGATTTTGTCAATTTTTAACTGTTTTAAATGTAATTCCAGTGCTTTGGGGATAGCACCCAGTGTGCCAATTACCACTGGAATTACCACTGCTGGTTTGTGCCATAGTCATTGAATTTCGATTTTTAAGTCCTGGTATTTTGCAATTTTTTCATGTTCCTTCTCGGCGACCCTGCTATCACCTGGTATTGCAATATCTATGATTGTAACCTTGTTTTTCTCAACCAGTGTGATGTCTGGTGTATTATGCGCCAGTATTTTGTCCGTTTGTATACGGAAATCCCACAAGATCTTGACCATCTGATTTTCGGTGACTTTTTCAGGCTGATGTTCCCACCAGTTTGTTGCTGTTTTAATATTAAAATTTTTGCACAAATTCCAATGGATCATTTGCGCTACTGAATTGTGCTGCAATTTATAATCAGTCTGTGCGATTTTTTTACAGCAGCTGAGTATGTGATCAACAGTTTCATCAGCTTCTTTGCAAAGTCTGCATTTGGCATCATCAGAGGATTTTTCGATTTTGGCCTTAATGGCATTTGTGCAGATAGCTTGTTCTTGCGCAGCCAGGATTAGTGACTCTGTTTCTTTCTTTAATGTACCTGTTGTTAACCATAACCAAGTTCGTTCACTGTCCACTTTATCTTTTATTATTATTTTATTTTATTTTATTTTATTTTATTTTATTTTATTTTATTTTATTTTATTATTTTATTTTATTATTATTATTATTATTATTATTATTATTATTATTATTATTATTATTATTATTATCATCATCATCATCATCATCATCATCGATGGTGATAGAGTAATGAGAATAATGATTTTTTTTCTTTTTCTAATTCCAAATGTAGCACTCTGAAAAAGATTAGGAAAGGGATTCTGTGAAGTTCTTGACTTGCGACCAGTCCTAGGTCCTTGACTAATGGCTAGCAGCAAGTCCTCAACTTATGACTAACAGCCCAGCAATCAAAGGCTCATGCCTATTGGTTTAGGCTGAAAGCGGGATTTTAAAGGGTCTCTATTGGCTGCCTTGCTTGACAGCTTCTGTATAAATACAACTGTCAAGCAGGGCAAGGTGCTAAAGTTGCTGTTCTTGTTCTGAGCTTGTGTTCTCTGTTAAATAAAGCCTGTTAAAGTACCTCAGTGACTCCGAGGCCAATGTTCAACCTAGTCTTCAATAGATTCCAAGAATGACATTGCCTGCTTTTTTCTTGAAAAAATTCTCTTCAGCTCGGCTTCTACCTTAGTCAGGTAGCTGCTTTGATATTGCAAGATTTGGTAGATGTCCATGAGGCGGCAAGAAAATATATTTTGTAGTTCCAAATTACTGAATACTTGTCATTCTAAGAAAAAGTACAAAGCTGATTCTTCAGGCATAATTTCTTAGGCTGTGGCTGTGGCTGTGGCTGTGGCTGTAGCATGAATAATAGTCCTTCCAGTGGATTTCTAATTGGAATTTAGGAAAATAACATGTTTCCCTAGACAGCCATTTATAAAGTGTAGGTGTTCTACAGCATACAAATAAAAGTAATCAAGATTTTAATATTGTTTATTTATGTTACAATATTGGATAATGATCTGTAAATGCCAATGAAATGAGATGAGGGAGAGTGATATTTTGTATTCTCTTAAAAGGAGGGCTATGGTCACCTTCTGTAGAAAATCTGTGCCAAAAAGGAAACAACTAATCATGCAATCATGTTGATGATGTTTTATTAGTCATGCCTCTAATTGTGAATGAATGTAAAGAGAATGAGCGACAGACTGAGATTAAATACATACACAGAGAGAAGAGCTTGCTTTCATTATACACAAATATACAGATTTTGACTACCATCAATGTAATTACCAGGACTATGCAAATCTGATAAAATCCAATTCAAATTTGGGAATTAATTCAAGGAGACAAATCAATTAAAATTGATTTAAATGTTCAATTTGATAAACCTATAAATGCACATCAGCAAAAGTCTGGTAGTTTTAAGTCAATTTGAAAGTATTTGAATCAATTTACAGGTGTCCTTGACTCACAACCACAAATGAGCCTGAAATTTTGGTCGTCAGTCCTTATGATCATTAAGTGGTGCCCCATGTGACTGCTTCAGTCAATGACTGCAATTCTGGCAATTGCCCTTGCAATCATTAAACAATCTTGTAGGTCATTAAGTAGAAGGTATTCCTAGTTAGAAATGCAGGAGTGACTTCAGGGGAAGATTCTGGGAGGCCAGATACAGGCCATGCACATCCTATCAGAGGGGCTGCAATGTGGCACTAGTACATGGAGACCAGGGGTGGGCTGCTGGGGTTTGCAGGGGTTCAGGAGAACCTCTAGCTAAGATTCTGTGCAATTTGGAGAACCCCCAAATCCTACTCCTGACTGGCCCTGCCCATCCCACGCTCCCCTCCCAGGAGTCCCCACGTGGCTTGTTTTGGATGCAGGGCATACACGGAGGATTGGGGAGGATGAAAAACAAGTCTACAGGAAGTTCGGGAAGGCCAGAAATGGGCCTGTTTCTGGCTTCCAGAGGGCCTCTGGAGCCTGGGAATCCGCCCTGCTGTGGTGCAGGAGGCTGACTAGGCCATGCCCACCATGGCCAGCAACACGGCAGAGAACCCCTTGCTAAAAATTTTGAAGCCCACCCCTGATAGAGACTAAGGAAAAAGACTGTAACTGCCGCAGCCTGGCCTGGTAGTGTGACAAAAAGGTGCCATGTCTGGGAAATGCAAAATTTCCTGAGAAATGGAGCACAAAGCAATTACTCTACAAAAGGCCAAAAGCCCAGGAAGCCTCTATAGTAGGGTGCAAAGTAGATTCCAGAGCATCCAAGGACACACTGTAGCACCTCCCACAAGAAGCACCAAATACCTGGAAAGTCCCAGCTCAGCTGTCCTCACTACCTTGCTCATTGCATAACACCTGACCTTCATTGTTTTCTTCATCCCACTGCTGACTAGGTATGTCCAGCCTGGCCAATGGAGGAGGAGGAGGAGGAGGAGGAGGAGGAGGAGGAAGCTGTTCAGCTGCAGCATTTTAAAATGCCACTTTTCCTATGTTCTTGGGCAGTGCTGGAATTCTGGAACTAGCTTTCAGCAAATAAATAAATAAGTAAGTAAGTAAGTAAGTAAGTAAGTAAGTAAGTAAGTAAGTAAGTAAGTGCAGAGCTTACCTTACTGTCTTCCAGGAATTGACTTGATGGTTTTAAAGAGAAGTTTTGTTTTGACTTCCATAGGTTAAAACTATTGGGCAGATTCGTACAAGAAAATGTGGAGAGTTTCCTGGGCATTCAGCTCTTATATCTTTTGCATTGCTTCGTGCTAAACTCTTAGAGGTTCACTGTCATTTAAGTTCATAGATGAAGAGAAAGAAAGGCAAGCATGGGGAGTTGTAGAATCCTTAGTTGTAAGAATGAGAATATTACTAAGCACTCAAATTTTGATCACATGACTATGGGGATGCTGCAATGACCATAATTTCAGGGAGGGGTTGTAACTCCTTTCATTCAGCACTGCTGTAATTTTGAACAGTTGCTGAATTATCCTACCTGTAATGCACTGCCTCAATTTGGCAATCTGGAGATTCACTTTAAAGGAGTGACTCGAACAAATCTTTTTAGACTGAAGTTTTGCACAACCTTAGCAATTACAGAGTTATTACTCTGTTTTACAAAAGTACAATGTACATCATCAGTTAGCCAAGATCAGAAAGGGTACTGGAATCCAAGAAACACCACCAAAGGAAATTTGACTGTGCAAGGTAAGCTTATAAAAGACCTTGAAAGATAAAATACCAGACCAAAAGAAGGGGGAATGGGAAAAATAACTGTTATAATTACTTGAATCAAATCCCAGACACTTGTTGGAACTAATTGATTATGTTGTTTAATTAAATGAATGGAATTTCAAATAGAATTGCTATTTATAATGTTAGGACTAGTAATGCTAAATGGGCCATTGGCCTTCCAAATCTGGATGCTATTTGCAATTATCTTTAAAATAAAACCAAACAGAACACCTTTATAGAAGAGTTAAGGCATTCTGCAAAGTTTACCCAGGAGCCTCTAAACCCAGCAGATGATGTGATGTTAATTGAATTGAGTTGATTGGAATCAGATAGTCAAATAAATAAACATAACATGGTTATCTTCTTATATAACAGGATATATATAGAAATAGTTTTTTTAAAAATTGTATTATTTGCATGGGGATTGTCTTACCAGAAAGCAGTTTTCAAGTTCATATATCATTGCATGGCCTGGGTTATGCTCTTCTGTCTGATACAGCTATGGAAGTAATTTTACACCAAAATGAAGCAGTTGCTCCTGTCATACAAAAATAGTAGACATCCGTCTAGGCAAAGAGCCACAAAATCTCATGTACCAGGGCTAAGATAGGGATAGAAGTGGAATGACAGAGGTTCAAGTCTTCACTTGACTTGATTACTTAACAAAGTTGATCTTGATAAAATAAAATGAGATTTCCTTTGGATTTCTAAAAGAAAGGATGATATAAATGTAATTACAATACATTAACCAAACATCCAGAATTGTGATTTAGAGATAATTTCTAAGAGTAGCATCCACCAAATATTTTTTTAAATCTATGTACAGACACTTGGATCTGGCATGATCTGTTTTAAAGCTGCTAATGATACAAATAAAAGAACATTGCATCTACTATGTAATTGAATATTGAACTGAAATAAAAATTAAAATACGTGAACAAAATAAAAGCAAAACAAAATAAAAAATAAACAAAAAATAAACATTTATGTAATAGATATTCTGAAATGTATCCTAGATTCTGTGTACTATACAGTTAAATGCCATAAAACATACTGTGGGTAATTTGTTATGTATTAACATTTTTATTTTTATGTGTGTTTAATTTCAACAATGGGATATGATTGCTGATTTGTCTTTAAGGACTATAACTACTAAAATACAAAACATTTTGGCATTTTTCTTTTCCTTGATCTCTCATGCATAAGATCATTAACATGCCTATCATCCCTCTCATTGAATTTTTATTCTATTATTCTTGTTCTTGTTTTTGTTTCACAAATTTTAATAAATAAAAGAAATAAATATACAAGGAACTGTGATAATCTGTATGCATTATCATTATTTGTTTGTTTGTTTGTCTGTTTGTTTAAAGCATTCATACAGCTTCCTCTCTTATAATTAATTCTAGGCAGCTCCCAATACAAAAAAAAAAGTGCAGTTATTATAAGAAGCATAAGAAAGTATTTCAAGTACTAGATTTAATTCTTCTGAACAGAGAGTCCTCATATCATTTCTGGGATCTGTTGGATCCACTTTCCCATCTTGGGAGCCACAATCACGAGTGTTTCTACCATTACTGGGGCCACTTTGGCCTTTACTTTCCATATCTTCTCCAGTTCCTCCTTTGGGTCCTTTGATACATACACACACCACCAATTTTAATCTCATATAAAACTTTGGAAGATAAATAAATAACTATCAATAGATATATACAGAACAGGAAAAAGTAGACTACATTTTAAAATCTTATAAAAGATAGTAGACTTGGTTTCCCAAATTTAAATTATATTACTATGTATGTTGTTTACCATAATTTTATTCATAACACAATGGATAAAATTAGAGAATAGTAGAATATCAATATTAAAAAGAGCTGGTCAAGCCAATAGACCATGGTTATTTGTTTATAAGGAAGAAAAGTTGATACAAATCTGAACAAACATAAGACAAAGTTGATCAAAATATGGAATTTTTTAAAACTAGTAATAAGTCCAGCAATTTCATCTCCAGCCTTCAAAGGATTTCTATTTTGAAGATAACTACAGCAAGAAAAGTATAATTACATGTTGAAAATGAGGACAGGACAGCTTTCAAAATGTAAAATATTCATTTTCAAAGGCACTTTGAAACTTGTGCAATCAAGAGGATAAAGGAAACTACACAGAGTGCGCACATCTAAACTGAGCACGGCAAAAAATATGCTGTTTTCTCAAAAAGTTCTCTATGTTGGATTGGTCTGCTGGCTGAATGTAGAGCTATCCAACTATTTTTTTAAGACTAAACATACTACAGTTTCTGGACTCTATATTTTCTTGATTCATATTTGTTAAAACATTTGTAAAACATTCAGTGTTTTAAAACTGCAATAGCTTTTTGCTGTTTGGTTTGGAATTGGGTTGTGCATGCTTGTCGATGTTTGGGAATGAAATTGCTGTAAGGTTGGCTTGTTCAATGCTACAGGCTTCCTCTGTTTGGCACTTCTAGTATAAAAAAGAACTAGAAGTCCCTTTTCTTTCTTTTTATTGTTGGACGAAAAGTCATCCTAATTCCTCTTTTTCATCTGTGCTGAGGAATTAAGGAGAAATGGAAGTTGTGAAGACTTGGGTTTATATTTACTGGTGAAGTCCTGCCAGACCAGGGCAGGGCCTAATGTGTGTGTCTGTGTGGTTTTTGTATGTTTGTGTGTGCGTAATCTTATTCCAGTTGGAGTTAAACAACAGATGTGAGCACACTGCCTTTCTTTAGCAGTCAACCAGCCTTTTCCAGGCTTCCAAAAACCCCGCAACAGACATACAACATACTATATCTGTTGCTTGAACATGGTAACTGCTAAGTAGATGATATGGCAGTCCCTGCTGACTGAGTCTGCAATGCAACTTATATTAAAATGGAGGAGGAAAAGATGAATATAAATAAAAAAAAATAGAAGCTCAATATATTTGGATGGAGTTTGGATCTTGGTCTTTAATGAAATGATTAATATTAGCATCTCCTGCAACACTGGCCCGGGTACATGCATAGGAAATTAATTGCCTCTTCCATAATTTTTGTGGGAGTTTTTCTCTTTTAAAGTTTCTCTTTTGTTTAACCCAGTTTCCTTGTTATTTAAATGGCAGTGGGACTCAGAACAATATCCACAGCACACTGTAACAATGCCAAAATAGCAACCAGCAACCATGTATGTGGAGTTTTTTCACAAATACCTTGTCATTAGCCTCCCGTGTGCTCTTGTTACAAATAGCCATTGGTAGCTGGCATAAACTATCCCATGTTTAACTTCACCAATCCTGAGTGTAAAATGTAGTAATACAAGGCTCCTGTTGACTTGCCATTGTTTTTCATGATCAGAGCAATCAAAGCATTTTCACTTCTGCTCCAAAACACACACACCTCTTGAGCCGCTTTGTGTTTGTTGAACAGTATTGAATATATTGAAATGCATTCAGCTCAGAACATTTCAACAAGGTACGCTGGATTATCTATTTTCTGCAGTGCTAGGAGCAAAATAAGCCTTCTGTTTTGTGCACATCCTTAATTTTTACCGTGCTTCAGTCACCTAACTTGTTGTGTTATCTGTCTGCTAAGTATTCCATAAATTGGTTACCATATGGTGTGAGTTTTTCAGCAGGTCTACAATTTCAGTTTTTCTCTCCAGCAACTGGTTCTAGTTAATCATGAAAGAATTGCATCCCATCAATGGATTGCATCCAGCTTCACAGTAAAACTGGAAATAGAACCTAAGCCAACTGAAATAATTTTTGGCAAAGTCAATTGGCCTTTTAGAGTTTCTCATAAAATTTGTGAATGACTGCCTACACAGATGGCAGAGAATTTGTTTCTGGAATCATGGTCTGAATTATCTAGATAAGAGACTCCTGGCAAGAAATAGGTTGCACCTCAAAAATAATTTTGTTTAAAACATGGCATATTACAATAGGATGGCACTTAGATGAATACTGTTGGTATTGGAGGTAAAATCTTTGAAGACATTCCACTGTACAAACAAAAGGGAGTGATGTTGTAATAGAGACAATAAAGTATTAAATAAAAAAAAGAACACTAACGTTCCTGGCTTTCATTGTCTATATGCTAATACTCAGAGCTTGGGAAATAAACAAGATGAACCTGGACTATTAATATTGAAAGGCAAGTATGATTTAATGGAAATGGAATGGAATGAGACCCATCCTATAATAGAAAATGTATAGGAATGGTCCCATGGTTGACATATAGCATTGTGAAAAACACAATTTATTCAAACACAGCAGGAGTAAAAGAAAGAGAGAAGAAATTTCATTCTATGGTAAAACTAGATACTTCTGTTCACAAATGGTTCAAGGTGGAAATGCTGTATAGACCATCTTAGTAAAAGTAAACAGAGAAATAAATAAAAACAATGTTACTGTTTCTGTTTGCTGTAATTTGCTCAAGGAGATAAAAGGTAAAGTAAAGGTACAGGTTCCCCTCGCACATATGTGTTAGTTGTTCCCAACACAAGAGGATGGTGCTCATCTCTGTTTCAAAGCCGAAGAGCCAGTGCTGTCCAAACACATCTCTCTGGTCATGTGGCCAGCATGACTAAACGCCAAAGACGCACAGAACGCTGTTACCTTCCCATCAAAAGTGGTTTTTCTACTTGCATTTTTTACATGCTTTCGAACTGCTAGGTTGGCAGAAGCTGGGGAAAGTAATGGGAGCTCACCCTGTTACGCGGGCACTATGGATTCGAACCACTGAACTGCTGACCTTTCGATCGACAAGCTCAGCATCTTAGCCACTGAGCCACCATGTCCCAATTTCAAGAAGAAAAGGTAATAGTTATTCTTTCACAGACACCTGAAACAATAATGATGCATAGCTTTAATTATTCTTGCATCTTTTGGGATGCAAACTGCTGAATATGGTCCATCTGGGAAATTCTTGATTTTCTACTGATAACATTTTCCTTGAAAGGATAAAAATACATAAGAGAATTAGCTCTTCTTGGCTTGGTATTAACCAACAGTAAAGATTAGCTGAGGAAATGAAAGCAGTTGGAAGAGTTGGAAAAAGTGATAATTTAATGTTAACACATTTTATTTTTGCAGAAACTTAATTGGAAAGTAAGTATAGTATGTATCACAGACTTCAAAAGATAAAAAAAGAAGATCTAGTGAAATATAATCTGACATTAATTCTTGGGAGGATATTAGATAAAATAATAAAGTATCCATTTATAAGCATCCTGAAAACAATCGTTTTTACCAGGTCAGCTTGGATTTGTTATGAACAAATTGAAATTGTTGAGCAAGGTAGTCTCACTTAACAGCCTCAATGACTTACCACCAAAATTCCAGGTACATTTGTGATAATAAATTGAGGATTACCTGTACCAGGTCTCAAAACACAAATTATTTTTCCACTATTATCACCTAGAAACAAGACTGAGTTAGTACTGATAAACTGATAAAACCAAAACCAAACTCCTACTTTTTTGAAGTGGAACATTTGCTGCTTAATTTTTTTCCCCACCATACTATGCTAAAACTGAAAGCGCTTAGTGGAAGCTTTGCTATTAAAACTTGGAAACCATTTAGCGATATCTATTTATTTCTTGATTCAATGATCTGAAGTTAGCATGCCCTGCCCTACTGTTAAGGTTGATGGAAGCTAGGCTTATGCGTCAATGGGTAATAAGAATTTATTGCTGGAAAGAGAAGCTTAAGTGCTTGCAATTTTTCAAATGCAGTTATGGCAAATATGATGCAAGGAAGGAAAACAATCGTCTCTAATTAATTTTAAACATTTTCCCCTTCCAATTCCCTCTGGGTAACAGTATCACTGTCAGATATTAAGTTAGCTATGATACACATTAATGGATTTATAAACTGTTATGATGCTTACCAGAGACTTATGCTTACACTAGTATTTAAAATCAGGGATGGAGAACTTGTGTCCCTCCAAATATTGCCAAATTACAATTCCCAGCATTGTTCACCATTAAACACATTGGCTAGGGTTCCTGGAAATTTGGCAATATTTGAAGAGACACAGATACTTCATCCCATTCACAGAATGTAATACAAGCATTTACAAGGATGAAGCTAGAACAATGAAAAAAGTGCAGGGAATTCAGCTAATTTTTTTCTTTTGTCTAAAACTTCAAGAACAAAAAGTTTATTTTTGCAACCTTCTTGGCGAGGATGGAAAGTTGATGAAGGGTATTCCTTCTGCTTATTCAACAAAAGTAAGTTATTGGTTGCTGCACTAAAGCAGTGATCCCCAACCCCCGGTCCGCGGACCGGTGCCGGGCCGTGGAGTACCTGGCACCGGGCCGCGCAGCGGCCGGGGGCCATGCAACGGCCGACTCTTCACTCATGCAGCGCCGTCGCCGGAGGGGGGGAGCTGCGCGGAAGCACAGGAGCAAGTGAGGCGAGGAGGAAGAATCCCCCGCTACTACACCACCTCCGCCCCCTCCCCGAGTCAGCCGTCCCCTCAGTGAACGCCTCCGCCTCTTTCTCCTTTCTCGCCTCAGTCGGCTCGCCTGGAAGCGAGGCGAGGAGGGGGCGGACCATGCGCTGGAAGCGGAGCCCTTGGAGGCCGCTCTCTTCTTTTTCCCGCCCGGCCTTGGCTTGTGAGAAGGAACGGCGGGAGAGGGAGAGAGAGAGAGAGAGAACGTCGGGCAGCCGAGGGTGGGGGGGGGGGTCTTTTGAGGGGAGATGGGGGGTGTGCGATTTTGGCGCCAGATTCAGGCCGCCGCTGCCGCTATTGCAGCGCACGGTGGAAAAGCGACGGTCTTGCCCACCCCTTCCCTGCCTCCCGCCCGCTCCAGTTGCCGCAGCCAGGGGTGGGGGCTCGGTGCCTGAAGTCTCTTGCCTCTCTTCCAAAATTTCGCCAACGGGCATCGGTGAAGCGCGCTCTTTCTCTTCCTCACAAAACACATTTCCTTTCCCCCCACGCGTAGTTATTGGCGATATGGACTCTTGGAGGCTGCGCTCCCGGGTCGCGTTTCCTTTTTGCAGCCCACGAGAATGCCTGGTTCTGAGCCTCAAAAAACGAGAGTTCTCTTAAGGCTGCAAAAAAGGAATATACTTTGGTCCTTGAAGCGCTTTTCCTGTTATTTGGACATTATATATATACGTACGTACATACGTATGGTATGTATATATGCATGTATGTATATATGCATGTATGTATATATATGTGTGTGTGTGTGTGTATGTATGTATATATATATATATATATATATATATATATATATATATATATATATATATATATATATATGTCTGTAGTCCATAATATAGTGATGATTTAAAAAAAAATTAGTTGAGCACATGGAATCTTTTTTCTTTTAGTATATTTTGGAGGTGGGGGCCCACTTTGTTATTTAAGATAGTATCTCCTTTTATATATGGTAGTGAAGATACCTAATACTCCCACCCCCTATTTCCCCCACGACAACCTTGTGAGGTGGGGGGGCTTAGATAGAGTGAATGGGCTTAATACTGTATTCTTTTTACATTGCTATCCTCTGGCTTATTTAATTTTGCCCTTGCTCTTTTTATCTTTGACCTTGATTAATTCAGCTGTTTATTCCTTAAAATCTACATACAAAATGGAAGGTGGGATATGATTCAGGTGTTGAATTGGGAAGGTGGATTTAAAAAGTATGTTTGTATTCCCCCATTTTCGCCCCCCGACCCCTGCGCGCGCTCAGCGGGCCACGGTAAAATTATCAAAGGCTGACTGGTCCGCGGCGATAAAAAGGTTGGGGACCACTGCACTAAAGGACAGGAGGGCTAGGAATGTGAAAATTCCAAGCTTTTTCTTTTCTTTTCTTTCTCACTTATCCTGTGAAATAAGAACCTGCTCAAACAGCATGAAAAGTTCACACCATTACTGGCTTGCGTGTGAAGCTGCAAACATTTCACAACTTTTTAATTTCAGGTTGTGCGAGACTTAAAAGTGTTAATCTGCTTGTAATTGTTCAATGTAACACCTTTCACATGTGTCCTTTTCGTGTCCTTTTATGAAAAAGAACACTAAGATTCAAGTTTCTATTAAATATGTCAATATTCTGCCCTCTAACAAGCTATTGTTAATTTTTTAAATTAAACAAAATCACACAAAAAATGATTTTGTAATCTGTATTGTATGAACAGTGGCTGAATCCAAAGTAGTATAAATCAAATGGGTAGTGTAGCTTCAAGAAGCTTCATTGGTTCTGGCAAGATGGTGGGGGTGATGGAAGATTTAGTTCTGACAGGATGAGGGAGTGGACTTGCAATGATCATATTTTTTGCAGTCATCTGATTGTTAGCACTGTCCTTGAGAACTCTTGAGGCCACCTGGGGGTTTAGCTGTGCAGTCAGGGTCACCTGTATCAGAGTGCAAGTGAAATCTTCTTGGAACTGCTGAAAGGACTGCATTGTAGACATGAGATAGGTGGTATCTTAACCATCCCATTCTGTTAAGAGAGGGCTGCTCAGTGTTAATATAAATAGCCTCTAACCTTTTCAAACCAATAGTTCTCTCTATCCAGAATATGGATAGAGGGATGGTCTATCCTATCATGCCACAGCATACAATTTGTATTTATATTGTTGTTCTCTAGTCTCATCTAGTGCCAGAGGCCAAATACCAATCTGTATTATTTGGAAGTTGAACCACCCCTTTAGAGTCATCTTTACCCATCAATCCTGACTCCCAAAGCCAATGCATCCTAGGAAGCCAGATATCATTTCCTTTAGCGTTTGGAAGGAAACAGAAGCACCAGGAAGAATCCAGCCTAATCCATGGCACATGTTCACCTGAAGACAAAAACACACATTCCATGCACACAGGATCACTGACGAGATTCAGATTTATCTATACTTGTTAATTATTATAGTTGCCAGCAACTCAACACTGCTTATTTTGTATTTGGGTTCTTATTGTATGTATTTCTATTTTTCACCGTTTCACCATCCTGTTCCTTTAATAAAGCATTCAGATCTATATACATGGTCTGTTTTATAGGAGGATAAATGCATGTCAAGCTGCTCACAGAGTACTGTGTAGTGAGGACAGAACATATCTAATGGGCCTCTCCATCCAGAATATGAATAGAGATATGGTGTATCCAATGGTCCTCTATATCCAGAATATGGATAGAAAGATGACCTACCCAATGATCTTTTCTATCCAGAACTGTGGATAGAGAAGACTATTGGTTTGAAAGAAGACCATTGGTTTTAAAGGAGCTATTTTTTGTTAAAAATGGGCAGTGCTTTCTCAACAGAAAGAGAGGGATAGGACACCACCAATCTCCTGTCTACAATGCAGTCCTTTAAATTCCAAAAAGATTCCACCCCCATTTGCACTTTGATACAGGTCACCCAGAGGGCACAGATAAACCCCCTAGTGGACTTAAGAGCTTTCAGGGAGAATGCCAACTTCCGAGAGCTCCAACCCCCCCCCCCCCATCCCTTCAGAACTAATCCTTCCATCACACCAACCATCCTGCCAGAACTGATACAGCCTCTTGGATAAAAACAAGAAGAGGAAAAAAACAGTTCATTTGCATTTTGAGAAATTATCTTTGAGACCAGTATGACCTGGATGATTGAGGATCTCCACAGACATTCAGTCTAGTATTAAAATGCTATTGCAGAACTTCATCTCTAGTCTTCTTCCTGAAAAAGTACACAAGGATATCTGTTGGAATATATTTTAATTTCATAAATCTCATTTATCTCACAAGCTTCATCAATTTCTGCCACTGTATCATTTTCATCCCATTCCACACATGCACAAAAGGCCTTAAAACCTTTTCTCTAACATCTTCACTAAAATCTCTAAATCTCAAAAAAAATTCTTTCTCTCTCATATCTACCGTAATAATGCCAAATTATTGAAGTCTTTTTTGTCTTGTTTTCCAAAATTTATTATTAATTTTACATCTTGACTCAATTCTTTATTTTCTCTTTCTCTGCACAGCTGCCAATTAGCATTAATTGATTCAGATATCTTCTTGCCTCATCCTTCAAACACTTTCTGCAATGTCTCTGGTGTAATCTCTCCTAGGTTGCTTTACCAATTCCTTCTCCTCCTTTTGATGCATTTCTGATGGTTGCCATTCTAATATCAAAAACTGAAAGTGTCTTATTTACACAGGAAAAAAACAATACTTTAGTCTCCTCCAACATTCTGTATTTATAGTCATACAACATGTCTCATATTACCTTTATTTTTATTTTATAAAATCTACCGATTGTTTGCATTATTTAATATTAAACAAACAATATTTCCAATATTTATTTATCTAATTGGTTCTATTATTTTCAAAAGCATCATCACCAAAAATTAATCTTTCAAAATTACTGCTCTTTATCAATTTATATTTTCTAATATCAAATCTTTTAAGGTTTTTTAGCTAGTAATTTAAAATCCATTAAAACATTATTTATTTCACTTTCTTTGATCCCAAAAAATGGTTGATTTACCAAGTGGTTTTTCCCTTATCCTGCCATTTGAAAGTTACCTTTAATTTAAATTGATTACATCCAATAATGATTAACAAAGTGGGACTTTTGCAAGCCTTATGTCCATTATAGGCTACGGTGTGGTTGTCAGCACAATTGAAATCCTTTGACTTGTCCAGGCGGTCTCCAGAAATCAACATTGACTAAAAAGCATTAAAAAAGTGAACACATCTATGTCAAGTGTCACATTCCTTTAAGGGTAATCTGTTGAAGCTACATAATGAACTTGAAGCAAGAAGAAAGAAAAGCACCTTTTATCCTTCCTGTTTTGACTTCCATCTCTCCTCTAATTAGTAAGCGCCAAAGACAAGAAAGATAATTCTTACTAGAAGCTTAAAGTGATTTCTTGCAGAGAAGATTAAAAATGCCTTATCCTTCTTTAGTTGAAGACTATTCAGTACAAAATCAGTTAAGGGGGACCCATAATAGAAATCATTTGTTGTTGAAAAGTTGATACATTGATGAGTATCACCAACAGTTGATACTCATCAAGTGAAAACACTTAAGTAGCAGACTGAATACACAGACCACCTGAGATCACTTCTTTTCTGCTAGGGAAAATATATATTCTATTAGTTTTTAAATGGTAGGATTTCTGTTTTGTTTTTTTAATCTATTCATGTAATTTAACACATTTGAATCATTTTGCTAATACTTTTTTTTCAAAGTGATAAGCAAGATGTAATCTGACATACAGTGTGATCTTACACTGTACATGCTTATTGAGAACATGTTTCATTTAATTAGGTGAATTAGCATCAAGGGTTGTAAGGTTTGTAGCCCAAGTCTTACAAATTCTAAATTTCATTTTTAACAAAATTTGAAATCTTCCTAAACCAAAGCTCTTTGCTTCAAAGGTAACTTGTCACATTTAATTCAGAGACACTTCTATCCCTGCCACTCCAAGGATTTCTTGATCAATGAAAGGCCAAGAAACACTGGCTTTTCACACTCAGAACTGGAATGTTACATTATACTGAAATATGCAGAAGTGCAAATAAGGTTGTTAAGATTCACTTCAGGGCTTCTTTCTAGTGAATGGTCTCTTATCCAAGCACTGATCTTCCATAACCTACAAGCAGATTTGCACTTAATTATTCACACTATTGGGAAAATGAAAGCAATTTCTCAATACTATGTTAAGGCACATACTTTGCATTCATTTTATGTAGGTCATGAGATAGCTACCATCTGAAGCACTCCAGATTCACAATAGTGTTTGTAACCAAAAGTAATTTATGGCCATGGTTACTTTTTTGTATGTGATATATGTTTGCTGAGCTTTGATATATTAATTCTCCTAATCCATCACTTCCCATTGCAACACTTTGATATCAGGGATAGCCATATACAATAACACCAGTTGGCAACTTCTTAAAACTAAATATTTTCTTAGATTCACACAATTGTCCTTTGCAATTGAAAAGGCAGTTACTAAACAAGGAGTACAGTACAAGTACAGGAAAAATTTGCAGGATTCACCCTCCTCTCTTGATTTTCTAGGACAGTGTTTCTCAACCTTGACAATTTTTAAGATGAATGAACTGTGGAAAATGTGGGGGCTGAATTCCACACATCTTTAAGTTACCAAGATTGAAAACCATTGCTCCAGAAAAACAGAGTAACTCTAGGAAATATTCTTGAATTCAGTATATGATTTTATCTTATTCTCTTTTTACCTCATTTTAGTAATTGTTTATTAAATTCTACATAGCTTAACTTGATAGTAGCCACATCCCAAAGGAGAAGAGATTGAGAGAAAGACTGTATATTTTAATACTCTGTCATAAAACACAGATATTCAAAGCAATCAACCACTAATAAAATCCTGCAATTAAGTTTATGGGGCATGACTGTAATCCTCCAGGAGTAAACTCCACTGAACTTAGTAATGTTTACTTCTTATTACATACAGTCAGCATTTAAAATATACTGAGCTCTTTTAATAGATCTTTTACCAGCTGAAACATAACCTTTAACTTGTAATTAGACATGCAAACAATCTTGAAAATAAGTGTTCTCAGTGAAGCTCATAGCCAAGCAGACTTAAGTCTACTCTATTTTTATTTTATTTATACCGTATTTTTAGTGACTGTTTTCCAGTTCGGCAAATTTCTGGCTGAGTTATTACAGAATCAAAAGATTAAAATCATATCTGAAATATGTTGGTTGAGCCTAGGCATATGAGGAGGGTTGACTTACTTTGCAAAATTACCAAGATTAACTTTAAAAGCTTCCATATTTATAATAGGATCAGATTCTTTGAACAGTAATAAGTCTTATTTTCTAGCAATATCTTTATTGATTGTGTCAGCAATTCAGTGTCAACTTTTAGCATTCACACAGAAATTACTGAAATGATAATGAGACTTGCTTTAGATTTTGGGGACTTTAAGTATACTAAAGATGGATCAGTGGTTAAGATACTGGACTTGTTGGCTGGAAAGCTGACAGCCCAGGTTCGAGACCCAAGTGCTGCATGTCGGTGTGAGTTCCCTTCCTTGTCCCAACTCCTGCTCATCTAGCAGTTTGAAAGCATGAAAATGCGAGTAGATAAATAGGTGGGAAGGTAACAGCATTTCATGCACCTTGGTGTATAGTCATGCTGGCCACATGACCATGGAAAAGATCTTTGGACAATGCTGGATCCCTCAGCTGAGAAACAGAGATGAGCACCATCCCTTAGAGTCAGACACAACTTGACAGGAAAAACCTTTACCTAAGTATACGGTATTAGGAAAAGAATTTAAAGTGAGAAGACGTTGTTTTTAGTTAACTGGAAAAGCATGCAATATCAATCAAATATTTTTCCATACAATCAAATGTTTATGCAATGAAAGGTAGGTATTATCTAGAAAGTAGTTGTTCTAACAAGTTCCATATTGAGAATTTGATTTGTTCACAATATTTAAAGGCACTTTTGTCAGAACTCCGGGAAAATCATTTTAATTATTAAAAGCTGCACCAGAGACCTGTCAAACAAAAGAGGTATTAATCATCATTGGATCATTTTCTTTATTCTTTGACTTCCTCTCTGTTGATTAATCAGAAACTATGGTAAAATCCAAAAACCTCATTATCACCCTATTCACTTGTCACAGTGAGCATCCATCAATTTCTATGGCTCTCTGACATACTCCTTTGTATGAAACTTTTCAGAAATATTTTGATAGATTTGCAGGAAGGAGGTGGTTTTTTGAATAGAGGAAAATTGATTTTTTTTTTTTTGCAGACTTTGTTTAGCATTGCAAATTGCAATCCAGAATGAGTTCCTGAACTTTTTACATTTCCACTCTCACAGAAATCCAGAATTGATTTCTTTTGAATCTTTAGCAACAACTAACATGATTCTGGTTTGCAGAGGCTCTCATTGCCAGAATGCATAATAGTAGTTATTGCGGAGCTTCTTTACCCCAACAGGCTAAGATTTCATTCCTCCTTCTAGCCAGCTCAAAATCAGATTACCAATACCTTTAAATCCATTTAGGAAGCAAGAAGGAAGAATAATTATCCAAGTCTCAAGCTGTCTCTTGGCTTTTTAAATTTTAAAAAAGTGTTGGGATAAACTGCAGTCATTATCTGAGTCAACTCCACTTAACCTGGTAAAGTGTATATCTACAGTATGCTAACAGAAATAGAATCATATTATTATCATATTATTATTATTATTATACAATTGTATCACAGCGGCCAGTTGTTTCGCCGGATTTGGCATTGGTTACTAGTCGGGCCCCACCCAGGGGCCTAGGACGTTGTAACGTATTTTCGTAATATGCGTGCAGATCCAAGTAGTGCGGCTTTTTGCATTTGACTGATGGTGATTTTGTCAATTTTTAACTGTTTTTAATGTAATTCCAGTGCTTTTGGAATAGCACCCAGTGTGCCAATTACCACTGGAATAACCACTGCTGGTTTGTGCCATAGTCGTTGAATTTCAATTTTTAAGTCCTGGTATTTTGCTATTTTTTCATGTTCCTTCTCAGCGACCCTGCTATCACCTGGTATTACGATGTCTATGATTGTGACCTTATTTTTCTCAACCAATGTGATGTCTGGTGTATTATGGGCCAGTATTTTGTCTGTTTGTATGCGAAAATCCCACAAGATCTTGACCATCTGATTTTCGGTGACTTTTTCAGGCTGATGTTCCCACCAGTTTGTTGCTGTTTTAATATTATAATTTTTGCACAAATTCCAATGGATCATTTGTGCTACTGAATTGTGCCGCAATTTATAATCAGTCTGCGCGATTTTTTTACAGCAGCTGAGTATGTGATCAACAGTTTCATCAGCTTCTTTGCAAAGTCTGCATTTGGCATCATCAGAGGATTTTTCGATTTTGGCCTTAATGGCATTTGTGCGGATAGCTTGTTCTTGCGCAGCCAGGATTAGTGACTCTGTTTCTTTCTTTAATGTACCTGTTGTTAACCATAACCAAGTTTGTTCACTGTCCACTTTATCTTTTATTTTTTCCAGAAATTGCTCATGCAGTGCTTTGTTCTGCCAACTCTTCATTCTTGATTTTATCACATCTTTTCTGTATTCTTGTTTCGTCTGTTGGGCCTTCAGTAGATTTTTGTTCTTTACTTCGATTAATAGATGTTCTTGACTTTCTTTTAAATAATCAGCCAGTGCATGTTTTTCTTCTTCAACTGTCTGCTTCACTTGTAATAATCCTCTGCCACCTGATTTTCGGGGCAGGTACAGTCTATCAGTATCACCACGTGGATGTAAACTGTAGTGCATTGTCATTAGTTTCCTGGTTTTTCGGTCCAAAATATCCAAATCAGCTTGTGTCCAGTTAACTATACCAGCTGTGTATCTTATAACTGGTATTGCCCAGGTATTTATGGCCTTGATTGTATTTCCACCATTCAATTTAGATTTCAAAATTTTCTTAACTCTCTTGGTGTACTCTCGCCTGACAACAGTTTTTACTTCTCCATGCTTGATGTTATCCAACTGCAGAATGCCTAAGTATTTGTAGGCTTCATTTTCTTTTCATTTAATTAATTGGCCATTGGGCATTTCAATTCCCTCACATGCAGTAATTTTGCCCCTTTTTATGGATACAGTGGCGCATTTTTCCATGCCAAACTGCATTGAAATATCGGTGCTGAATACTCGGACTGTGTTTGTCAATGATTGGATTTCTATTTCTGACTTTCCATAGAGTTTCAAATCATCCATATATAGTAAATGCAAACTTTTTTCAGCTTCTTTGACTGTTTGGTAGCCTAATTTCATTTTTTTTAAGATTACTGATAGTGGGATCATTGCGATGATGGAGAGAAGAGGTGAAAGTGAATCACCCTGGAAAATTCCTCGCTTGATATTAACCATTCCGTAGATCTCATTCCCTACTGCCAACTCAGTTCTCCATTGTTTCATTGCCTTTTCAGTAAAGGATGTAATATTTTTGCTAATGCCAGTTGTTTCTAAGCATTTTATGATCCAACTATGTGGCAGTGAGTCAAATGCCTTTTTGTAATCAATCCAGAACATATTCAAGTTCGTTTTTCTGTTCTTACAACTTTCTAATATCATTTTATCAATTAGGAGCTGATCTTTTGTGCCCCTGCTCCTTCTTTTGTTGCCTTTTTGCTCTATTAGCAAGATGTTGTTTGTTTCCAAATAATCCATCATGTTATCTGAAATAATGCCTGTGAGTAATTTGAAGGTTGTTGGCAAGCATGTTATTGGTCTGTAGTTTTCAGGTGTTGTTCCTTTAGTTGCATCTTTCTGAATCAACTATGTTTTTCCAGTTGTCAACCATTCATCAATTTGGCCCTTTTGTAAAATTTCATTCAGTTGCCTGGCCAATATTGCATGTAAACTGGTCAGATATTTGAGCCAGAAACCATGTAATTGGTCCTTTCCAGGTGATGTCCAATTCTTTACCTTTTTTACTCGATTTTTGACCATCTCAGTTGTTATTTCTAATACTTTCATTTGTTTGTTGCCAATGCTTTTCTCAAAGTCATGTATCCACCTTGCTTCCTTGTTGTAGTCCTTTGCATTTTCCCACAATTTTTTCCAGAATTCAACTGTGGCCTGTTTTTCTGGTTTTTCACTTTTGGTGTCACCATTCACATTAAGACTTTGATAAAAACGGCGTTGGTCTGATCGAAATTGCTGATTTTGTTTATATTGGATGATTCGTGCCTCATATCTTTCAATTTTTCTAGCTGTTGCTGTTATCTGCTGTTTTACAATCTCTACAACTTCATTGATGTTTCTTGTATCCAATCTATATCTTCTGATTAGCCGATCTATGATTTTTTTGTTTTTGAGCCGTTGCTCATGCATGTTCTTTAAGTTACCAGCATTTGCCCTTAATTTTTTGACTTTTTGTTCTAATCGGATTTTCCACTTTGGCTTTGATGCTTTTTCTGTTGTGTGACTAGGTACTTTGATTTTAATGCCTAGTTCATTAGTGACTATTACAGTTGTGCTGTACATTAACTGGTTTGTTTCCAAGATGGATCCCGATTCAATTGTTGAAAACATTGCATTAACCATTTTCATGATAGGGGCCAAAATTTTCTTAGGCACAGTTTTTAGTGATGGTAAACGTTGCCTTTCCTCATTAAGCAGAAAATGCTCCATGATCTTATCCTTCAATTCTTTTTGTTTTTGAGTTAGTTCATCAGTTGGTTCAGTGATAACTGGTTCTAGTGGTGGTGATGTTATTTCCTCCCCGAGACCTTCTTCTGGGAGTTCTACTATAATGTCTTTAGTTGTGTCTTGAATATCAGTTATTTCCGCTTGTGATATTGTTTTTTGGGTTTTGCAATTTGCCTGAATTTCCTCATGTTCAACTTCACTAAACACTTTATTCCGTATAATAAATCGCCTTTGATCTGCTAGTCGTTGTTCACTAACATTTGAATCTGGATATTGTTCTTTCCATAATTCATACATTCGCTTTAAATAACCTCTTTTTTCTGGCTCTGAGTTGTAGTAACAGGCCATTATGGCACGGTTTTCATCTGCACTATACTTTTGTCGTTTTGTTGGCTGGTCCACTTGTAGCCCACTTGTCGACGGATATCCAGGGACCCCAACATCTGCCGCGGCCCTTGTTAACCCACACGATGACCGATGCGGTATAAAAAATTTATTTGTTTTTTTCACGATATTGTATGGGTTAGTGGGTTTTTTTGACGGGACCAGATGCCAACCTGACCCCAACCCTCCTCCTTTCTCATCCAGGCTTGGGACCGGCAATGGCAGAGTTGTTGTTGTTGTTGTTTTTGTTGTTGTTATTATTATTATTATTAACATTTAATTCTATGGATTTCCCAACCACCTTTTGGGTTCTCAAAGAAGCTTATTCTACAAATTTAAAACCTAAGTCCAATAAAAAAAGATAGCACAGTAAAACTGCATTTGTCATTAAATTTGGAGAAAGAAAATTGATATCTTTTCAAAGTTCCCAAGAGCCTTCCTCCAAGATGTCGCTTGATTAACCAATTTAAAAAGAAACTTGTGCCTGAGCAAATTCAGTAAACTGAGCCATAATGTATGAACTTTCATCATTCATCATCATTCATCTGCAACAACTACTGTATTTGTGGGAGAAGAAAAGAAGATGTACCGTATTTTTCTTTTTCTACCTAACATCAGTCAACCTGATTTGATTAATTTAAAAACATAATTGAGTAGCATTTACTTAATCCCAAGATCTGTTCCTATTATGTCATGTAAAATATTTTAAATTAAGAATTGGTAAAACATGTAATTGTTTAATAAGAAAGCAATCCTTTAACATATAGTAAGTTCAAATGATTGCTGAAATGTTCAGTTGGCTTATTTTAAACTTTAATTTTAAATCAGTTTCTAATGGCAAAAGGGAGCAATATCTAGATTTAAAATTCAAGGACATTCACCTTAAACATTCTACTAATAGACAAAATTATAGGAACTTAATAATTTCTAATTTCTCTTTAAAAAGTAGCATCTGACACTGATAGGATAAAAATCTAATAAACTGAATCTAAGATTAGTTTTGACACCCATTTAATTAATAATTTGTAGTTGACTTAGTAAAAGGCTGCATAAACACTTTTTAAATTATTCCTAATAAAATTCAAATCTGCCAAGTTGGCATTCTGTAAAGTTAACTTCAAGCAGTAATGTAAAAAATGAAGAAAGCTTATTTTTAAGATCAAATTTATAGTGCATTAGACTCCAAAAATAAAACATTATTATTGATGACAGATGATGTAATACAAATATTGGAAGAAAGAATTGTCAATTATTTATAATTCAATTCTGTATATCTTTAAAGCACTAAATGTTATATATTTTGGCATATTACAGTAAAAAAAGACTTATCAGTGAGAGGAATAATGCAGATCTGTTCTACCTTAGTCAGAACTTTAAACTAAACCAATAAAACACTGCAGAATCCTGCTTGCCCCACTTTGAAATACATGTACTGAAAAATAAGTTGTCGAGCAAAAATAATCAAAATGACAGATTAGAACTTCAATATTTTTTGACAGGGCTGATGGTTGGTAGCAAAATGTGGCTATAGCCAATATACTTCCATCAGCATACAACACTGTTGGCTGGTAGAATATCTACTTTACATTGATGTTCCAGCTTCAGCTTTATGAAGTACAAATGAACAAAACTAAAGACTTATAAATCAAACATATTTAGGCTTGTTTGTACTCAGTCCTTGTAGCTGTAACAAAATACTGAAAAAGGTATTATGAAGTCCCACAGATGTGATCTCGGAACCACTGAACCATAGCTGTCAAAGATCCTAGAGCACTGAGGACTGGAAGAGAGCTGATGTGGTTCCCATCTTCAAAAAAGGGAGTCAAAAATCAGATCAGGAAACAACAGAGCAATCAATATCTGTGAAGATCCTGACAAAGATAATTAAGTAACAAATCTGTGAACACTTAGAAACAAGCAAAATTATAACTATTATAATTATAACAGGTTTATCAAAAAACAGATCATGCCAAACAAATATTATTTCATTCTTTGAAAAAGTAACTAAATTAGTGGATCAGAGAAATGCTATGGACATAGTATATTTGGATTCCAGTAAGGCATTTGATAAAGTAGATCATAACCTACTTCTTGGTAAGCTTGAAAAATGTGGGCTAGACAGCATCACCACTAGTGGATTCATAACTGGCTGACAAATTGCATTCAATGTGTCATCCTTAATGGTACTACATCTACATGGAGGGAAGCAAGCAGTAGGTTCCACATGGTCCATTTAGGGCCAGTACTTTTCAACATATTCATAAACAATTTAGAATAGAAAGAATAGAAAGAGAACTATTCAAATTTACAGATTACACAAAACTGGCAAGAAAACCCAATACCCCAGAATATAGGCTCAAGATTCAGATGGATCTGACTTGAACATTGAGCCCTGTCAAACAAAAGAAAATTAAATATAGAGAAAAGTAGGGTTTACACAGGCAAAAAAAACCAAATGCAAAGGTACAGATTAGCTTAAACCTGATTCGATAGCAGTATATATGAGAGAGATATTAGAGTTCTAGTGAACAATATGAGCCAGCAGTGTGAAGCAGCAGCAAAAAATGCCAAAGCAATCCTAGGCTACATTAACAGAGGGATAGGATCAAGATCAGGTGAATATGAAGAATTATTACCACATCATAAAGCCTTAGTAAGACCAGATTTAGAATACCGCATCCAGTTTTGTTCAACATATTTTAAAACAGATGTTGATACTCTGGAAAGAGTGCAGAAAAGAGCAACAAAGATGATTAGGAGGCTGGAGGCTAAAATATATGAAGAATGTTTGCAGGAATTGCTAGTATAGTGAAAAGGATTAGGGGTGATAGCAGTGTTCCAATATTTGAGAAGCTACCACAAAGAAGAGGAGGGTCAACATATTTTCGAAAGCACTAGAAGACAAGACAAGAAGGATTGGATGGAAACTAATCAAGGAGAAAATCAACTAAGAAGAAACTTCTTAACAGTGATGACAATTAACCAGTGGAAGAGCTTGCGGGAAGTGGAAGATATTGTGGGAACTCCATCATAATAGACTTTTAAGAGAGTGGACAGCCACTTATCCGTAATGGTAAGTGGTTTCTACTTGAACAGGTTTGGCTGGAAGACCCCCAAGGCCCCTTCCAACTCTGTTATTCTGCTATCTTGCAAAACACATTAATTTGCCTATCTTAATGTCCTCCAGGTGTTTTCTGTACTATACTTGTGATGAGATTTGTACTGCAATATATATAACGATCAGTGACGTGCGGTGAGGTTTATGGCTGATGAGGCAAGCAGGCAAAAGCCGCCCTATGTCGGACACAGCGGCAGGGCTTTTGGATGCCCCGGCGCTGTGTCTGCCATAGAGGCAAGATGCCTCTATTTCGGACACAGTGGCAGGGCTTTTGGAAGCCCCGGCGCTGTGTCTGCCATAGAGGCGGGATGCCTCTATGTCAGACATAGCGCCAGGGCGGCTTTTGCCTCTAGCGCCAGGGGCGGCTTTTGGACATCCGAAAGCCCTGCCGCTGTGTCCGACATAAAGGCGTCCCGCCTCTATGACAGACACAGAGCCGGAGCTTCCGAAAGCCCTGCCGCTGTGTCCGACATAGAGGCGTCCCACTATATCCAAAAGCCCTGCCGCTATGTCCAAAAGGCCTGCCACTATGTCTGACATAAAAAACTGCCAGCCCGCATGCCAGCAGAGGCAGGTAAAGCACACACACACAAACAAACAAAAAAAAATTACTTACAATAATACAATTACTTACAAATTACATTAATTTTGAATTCCTCCCCCTCCCTCTGACCCACATACCTTTTCCAGCTGTTTCACAGAGGATTTCAACTCTGCTCTTGTCTGCCATGATGAAAATGTAAAAATGTAAAAGAAAAAAGTCAAGAGATGCTGAGGTCAAGCTGGGCTAGCTGCTGCCAGAGTCCCCAATGGATGACTTTGCTTAACTGTTTTAAAAAGCCTCTAAAATAAATGCCCTCTACAGGAGGAGGCAGGAGAACCAAGTACCTCATCTACATAAGAAATTTTTCAGCTTTTAACCCTTGCTTAACTCTGGCAAGATTAATATTTCAGCAGTACATATTAGCAATGCAACATATAATATTTGGCATAACATAATCACTTCAGGATAATGATATATAGCAGTGAGAAGAAAGAGTAAGTAATGCATATATAGGGTGTTTCTCAGACTTCATTCTCTCAAAGCACCTTCTCCAGTCCCCAGGGTGCATGTTCCAGTCCAATTGCTAGGTAAGCATAAATATGATTTTTTCCCACATAAGAAGAAAACTCCATTTTCTCCTACACACACACCTATGTTCATAGAAAAGGCATGGGCTCGGAGGTTCTTTTCATTAGTCCAGGCCTGCAAGGTCCCTGCCATGAACATGCCAGTAAGTGCTTCTTGCTTAGGATCCTTTTGTTAATCCCTAAGAACTGGACCTTCAACCAGATAATGGGAACTGGTATTTCCAGGGGGAAAGTGAAAACATAATCCTGTGGTGGATTGAATTGAGAGCCAAATTGGGAATCGGGGTGGCTGAAATGGCCTTGGGCATTTTTCAGTAGTCAAATTCCCCTCCCAACGGTTACTAGTGAGGGGGGAGATAGAAGCGAGGTGGTGATCTTCTGTTGGAAGATGTTGTGGGCAGATGGAGAAATACAGCAGGTTAATTTTACATCCATGAGTGTCTTTCTAGGGCCAAGGTATACTTCTGATGGACATAGTTCTTCTTACAGTGACCCCACAGGAATGCCAGGCTCCTGATAACGTTTGACGTACAAAGAGGGTGACCCTATGATTTCCACACCCATGGCTATGGGGTCAACAATGTGGAGGCGGCTTATCCCCAGCCTTTTGAGTGCATTATAAAAGTCACCTCGCAGTTTAGCTCCTGCCGTCTTGGTTCTCCATATATCACCCTTCTCAAGGACTATTGTGGCCCTGGTCTTTTCTCAAAGATCTGGCTCAACTGGAACTGCATTGTAGGATGAAGGGTCAGCAGACAAGCACAACCAGCATTTTTGACCTAGGTCAGGATCAGTCTGATTAATTATGTTTTGACCCAATTCCAGTATTTTTAACATGTAGTTCCCTTTTCTCAATTGTTGCAGGGGCCCATTCTCCCTTTGTTCTATCCTACTTTTTACTAGGATTGTCAGAGGCTTGTCCTTAGGACTTGGGCTTGGCCTACGGTTCCATCCCCATGCATAGACAATGCACCTTTGGTGGGAGCGGACCTGTCCCAAAGCATCCACACCCTGTGACCTGATCCTGCCCTGTTCCTCAGGGTTCTCAACATCCCCAGATCCTCCCTCAAGGGCAAGGGGGGTAACTCAGGCCTTCTCACAACACTTGCAACTTCTATTCAGGATGTTATCACTCAGCAGACCCTTTGCCAATAACAACCTAAGCCACAAGAAGCTCATAATTGTTCTTTACACAGAATCTATCCAATCACAATTCCCTTAATCTACAAAATCATCACGTCAGGAAGAAGGTTAGGGTTATATGTGACTTGGGAGGGGCAATATCAGTCTTATGTGTTCCACAAAACCAACCCCTATTTGTAAAATACAATGTCCACAGTCCTAGGACTAATACAGCACTACAGAGAGCCCACTCACAGGTTTTCTCAAACATAAGTATCTCCAGGGTTTTCGTACTGTTCTCTATCACAATCAATGATTTTTGACTCAGCACCTGCCTTTCTGGGGAGGGGGCGATTCCAGTAGAATGAATATCCGACACAGAAAATCACAATAAGGGCAAGCACAGTCACTAAAGCAACAGATAATTCAGTTATGGCTATGTATGCTCGACTTTCCTTACCCTGACAGGTGCCTAGACTTTCTAATACATCTTATATCTAATAAATGGAATGTTGTCTTCCTCCTCCAAATCTTCGGCCGTATGTAAAGACATCAGCTTCCAGGGGTTACGTCAGTAAGGCCCCTTCTGCCCCGTAAGTAGTCTGCCCCATAAGTAGTTTGCCCGTGGCCGGTAGAACAGTTATAAGGGGCACTTCTTCAAACGTACCACTAAAGAACAGGCTTTGTCCTGGTCTGCCTCCCAAGACTCGTCAGGAGCTGGATTAACTCAAGTCCAGTGTATCCAAAACTTGGATTCCAACACTCTTACTGCAAGTGGAGAACACCTAACCACAGTATACAGGGCCTTCCACTTGGGTTTCAAGTTCTTCTCCTTTCCAGTGTTTTACCTATACTTGTCTCCCACCTGAATATTATGACTAGAGGTGCTCAGAAACGGTGGGACACACAATATTATTGGATTTCTTTTGCTTGTTTAATTCTCCCACTATTTGACTCACCCATGATGCCCCTAGTTAAGCAAGAGGGTGGCCAGATTTAGGGCATTTGTCTGTTTCAATGTCACTTGAGGATTATGAGTGAGGAGAGTTTGATACTTATAAATTACAGAATCATTGAGTTGGGTGGCATACAGATTATTACAGTAACTGGTTTATTGATTAATCCAGTGAGTTCACACAGCAGACACTAACTACACCATTAACCTTGATTTACAAAATAAATTCTTGGATTCAGAGAAAACATCCAAGGCCAAACCAGGCTAACATCTACATTACAGTACAGCTTCATGTTTTCGCTTATCTGGCCTAAGGCAACTTTTGATGTTCCTTGTTTTAAAAATCTCTTCTTCAACTGGACGACAGGTAGAACAGATTGCATGGCTAATAGCTAAATTTGTTTTGGATGGTTTATTATCTAACTACTACAATTGTTTATCCTTTATTCTTGCAGGCACATGAAATGTTGAGGTGCTCTATCCAATACAAACAGAAGCGTCTATATTAGTGAGTGTTTACAACAATATCCCAAAGGTGCCTTTTCAAGAGGTAACTGGACTTTTTGGTTTTTCTTTGAAGATGTTTCACTTCTTATCCAAGAAGCTTCTTTAAACTCTGAATGCATATAGTTCCTGTAGTCTGCAATTTTTTTCTGGAAATCCTTTCATATTCCCACACCATTTGAAGAGTGTTCAGCCCAAAGTTAATCGCCAAATGTCTATAGGGATTCTCAGTCATCCAAGTCATGGTTCTCTCAAAGGCGGTTGTTCAAGAGGCAACTGAACTTTCTGGTTTTTCTTTGAAAAAGGAGCTTTTTGGATGAGAAGTAAAATGTCTTCAGAGAAAAACCAGAAAGTCCATTTGCCTCTTGAAAAAGCACCTTTGGGACAACCATGAGGTGGATGACTGAGAATCTTCATAGACGTTCGCAAAGCAAACCATCCAAATGTGGATGGATGGATAGAAGGAAGGAAGGAAGGAATAGAAATGTTGGGACAACAGTTATTACCAGGACACCAAATACAAATCTGGTCCCTTTCTGGTACTCCAAAGCGCCTCACTTTCTACCAGCTCTTCCTCCACCCTCCCACTAAAGCCAATCTCAAAGCAACCGCCGCAGCAACAACTATTGCGCAGGCGCCAGAGGTCCCTCGGTCACGTGGCAGGAACGGGAGGGGACAAAGCTGAGGCTTCTTAGCGTCGCTCGGCGTCCATGGCAGCGGTTTCAGTCGCCGGAAAGATGAGCACTTCCGCCTCCTAGTCTTCCTTCCGTCGAGGAACCGGCGGGGCTTAGGCCGCGCACCGCCAGCCAGGCTTAGATTGGGTGCCATGCGGCGGCTCTGGCCGCCGCCGCCCCTGTCGCTTTTGCTGGTGCTGCTTTCGGCGGCCGTGCTGTATGGAGGAGCGGCGCCTCCCACCGAGAAATTCCCTTCCGCCTTGCCGGGGACGCCGGGCGGCAGCGGCTCTTCTGCCGGCGAGGGAGGACCGCGGGGCGGCGGCGTGAGCGTGAACGGCAGCATGGCCGCCGCGCCCCCCCGCTCGGAGGTCAACCAGCCCATGACCCAGCGCGCCCTCTCGGTGCTGGTTCTGGCCAGCGCTGCCCTCATCGTTTACTTCGTCATCCGGACCGTTCGGTGAGCGGCCCCTCAGCCTTTCCTTCTCGCTCGGTCCCGGGAAGGGCTCGACGGCCCCCGCTTCCTTCCCCGCCTTTAGCCCTCTGACCGCGGCGTCTGCCTGGACCTGAACCGTAACTAAGGGCGAGTTTTTCGGGGCGAGAGGGAGAACGGAGTAGTTTGCTTCGGCTCGTCCCTTCTTCCACTTCCTTCTCTTGTTAGTCTTTTCACGGCTTAACGTACATTTCTTTGGCTCCGGTAAACTTTAGAAATCATTTTAGAATCGTTTTTTTTTTAAATCTCCTATCCTGTTTTTGCTGGGTCGGCTTACTGTGGACTATTTTTCCCCCCCAGTATATCTGAGTGTGGAGGATTAATTTTGTGGCTCACTTAACGTTTATTTGAAGGTCTAATTAGAATAGAATATAAATCTTTATTGGTCAAGTGTGGTTGGACACACAAGGAATTTGTCTTTGGTGCGTATGCTCTCAGTGTACAAAAGGAGAATAAAATACATTCATCAAGAATAAATTTGGGTTTGACATTCTTTCACCACCCCAGAACAGGCCACCCAAATTGATAGATAATGTGCAGAGTAACCAAAGTCACAGTTAGAATGCCTATTGATATAAAAGAGACAGGGTTTTTATACTTTATATGTCTTGTGATAAAATAACTGTGTGGTACAAATCCTCCTGAGTTACATGGACATGCATTGTGATAAATGCAGACAGAAAAATAGCGATACAAATATATACTTTTGGATGTAAAGGGTTTTGTATCTTGTCTGCTCCTTTAGGTTTGTTTCTCTCCCTGTCTCTCTCTTTTTGTAAGCACCTTTGCAATGCTTACAGAAGCACTGGTAGCACCTGAGACCTGAGATGTAGTTAAAATGATGAAATTCAGGGTGTGGTGGAATCCTGACAGATGAAGTCTGGAATGCTTATGTAATTTTGGAAAGAGGGTTTGAATTGAATAGTTTTAGGATCATAGCAAAATACCAGTAGTCCTTGACTTATAACCACAATTGAGCCTCAAATTTCAATTCATAAACAAGACAGTTAAATGAGTTTTGGGTCATTTTACAACCTTTCTTACCATAGTTAAATGAATCACTGAGTTGTTAAGTTTTTAACACGGTTAAGTGAATCTGACTAACATGTTGACTTTGCTTGTTAAAAGGTCACAAGGTGATCACATGACCCCAGGATACTGCAACCGTCATAAATGCATACCAGTTGACAAACATCCAGATTTTGATTATGTGACCATCGGGATACTGCAACAGTTGTGAATGAAAAATAGGCATAACTTATTTTTTCCAGTGCTTCAAATGATCAGTAACTTCAAATGATCAGTATATAAATGGTTGTAACTCGAGGACTATATGTATAGCAATAAAAGATAGCTTTTAGAGATTTAAAGGAAGAATTTTAAAATGCTGTACATTGGTTTAAGTCTGGTGAGCTACTGAAAGGCCTAGCTTCAAGTGTTTAGCAGCTGCAAAAAACAAGGCTTTTGAAAGCTTAAAAATCCCCAAAGGATAAAAGAGTGTTCACAGTCATGTGAATTTCATTTGGTATTCATTGGAAGCTAAAAGTATAGATAGATAAATGGAAAGAAGGATCATAATTAAACGCTTCTAGAGCAAGATTCCTTATTCCTTTTGCATAGATACAGAGTGGACTTCTAAAGAGATCTGTTAAGAGTTGATGCTAACTCAGATTTTGAAGACTTTGGGATTTCTTGATCTTTCAAAGTAGCTTTTTCATGGTATGTCCAAGATATTAGGTGGGAAAGTCAGCTTTCACTATACATACACCATAGATACTTTATTGAATCGTACACAAAATAAGCAGAATATATTTTGGTAAGATCTCTATTCTAAATACAGTTTAAACTAATTTTTGAAAAATTATCAGATGTGTTTTAGGGGAAATTTGTGACTATTTGTTTTAAATTGGTATGCTATATTTCAGTATTTTCTGTATAATGAGCTATGTAGTACCGTACAAGGGAAAAACCCTTAGTTCAAATGTTTCATGTAAGTGTGGCAAATATGCTCCTTCAGTATTTACCTACATGAAGCATAGATTTACCAGAAATATGATAGCACCTTTTGTGACCAGGTATAAGCTTTTAGAGGCTACAGTTCACTTCATCAGATACAACTCTTAAGTTTCATAAGTGCTTAAGATGCTATCCTAGTTTTGGTTCTTTCAAACGTCTAAACATTGCACATGAATTGCAGGGATTATTTTCCTACAGTTTGTTTTATTTATAAAGCCACATATGAATAACTATTTTCTGAAGTGTTGAATAATATCAGAAATATTTTTATTAAATTTATATGCCACTCATGTCACTATTCAGAGTGATTCCAAGTTCTTTTTAATACATGCATAGATACATACATACATACATACATACATACATACATACATCATATTTATATCGCCGCCCATCTTGTAAGAATGTGACTCTAGACAGTACACAATAATTAAAAATACAATAACTATATAAAAACTTCACCACTAAAAACTATTAAAAATGCAAGTAGGGAGGGTGATGTTGGCTGCAGTAAGAGAGCCATTGCAAGAACTCCCCAGTTCCCTGTATACTATAAAGCAGTCAAAGTTGAATCCATTATTATGCAAGCAAATAGAAGTTTGTGCATGGGATTTCATTTTCTTGTTCAACATAATTGTAACCCTTTCTCAGACTTACTGACACCATTGTAATTAAAGGCCAACAAGCCACTATAAACAACATCTTCTGAGAGTGATTTTGGACAAATAAAGTGCAATGAAACATTCAGTGAGTACAACTATTGCTTTAACCCGAAATTCATGCTGTAAAACTGCAATTGACTCACTGTTTATCTTGCAATGTTACCTTTCCTGCTGAAGGTGATTTCTTTTTATTCTACAATATTTATAACTTATTCAAATACACCTTATTTTCCTGAATAATATAATTTACAGAAGAGACACAAGTAATACTATAATACTTGAATGAAGAAGTGGGACACCTACCAGTTCTGAAAATCGTATCACAAATTTACTATGGTCATAATACAAGAAACATAAGAGATTAAATAAGACATTAAAGTTAGAGAAGTTGGCAATAAATATATACACACATCATCATCACATATATAATTATTGTAATCCGCCCAGAGTCACCCTGTGGTAAGATGGGCAGATAATAAATTTTACAAATAGTGAAAACTGGTGACTTTGTTCCATGTAAAATTTCCATTTTACATATTGTTATTACTAATGGGAGTTTTTAAAAAGCATTATTTTGATATGGCAGCAAGTGGCTTTTTAATGAGAAAACAATTTGAATTAGCTCATTGGTTATCATGATCACTAAAGTAATTGATATAAAGTAATAGCATAGCCTCCACATAACAGATACAGTTACAGCTAAATGTGAACTATTGGTTTCTATAGAATACTAAATTAGACTAGAAAAACAATTTGTAGATGCAAAGAATAAGGTTTTTAGAGCTGCTGAGAGAAAGAAACCAAGAAGACCTTAAGTAATACTGGTATATCTTTATATATTTCATTGATAAGAAATAAAGAACTGGTATTTTAGAAAACAGGATTATTGCTACTGTTCGTTTAATTTCTTCAACACAAAATTCAGAGGTGCAGTGAATAAATCAGTACACAGATAAAGTTCAGAATTCAGTATTCCACAGAAGTTATTTCTTATTTTTATATATCCCTAAGCTTCATGGCATGACTCTTTAATTTGGCATTCTGATAACTATAGAGAGCAGTTAATATAAATAGGCCAAATAAATATGTAAAATAAGCAAAGGTAGTTAAAAATGAAACTTTAAGTGAATATAACTGGTGATAAGAGAGGACCATTAAAACTCAGTGTGTAGGGTGCTTGATACTTCTCAAACTTATCTGTATATTTTTAATCTCTCTACAATTTCTTTATGCTCTATATTGTAGAATATATTTAAAGTTTAATTAGTTTAATATTTTTGTATTTGCATGGGACAAATACTAACATTCGGGAAGGGTGGAAATTATTTCATTGTTGATTAACCTAGAATACAAACTTGTATATTGACTCAGATATTTCATTTTTATTTTGTACACTGAAAATTCAAATCTAATTCTGCTCATATTAGTCTTCCTCAACCCTGATTTACACATTATAACTTTTGTATTAGACTTAGACGAAGAAACAGGAAGACACGGAAATATGGTGTTCTGGACACAAACATAGAAAACACAGAGCTGACACCTTTAGAGCAAGATGATGATGATGATGATAACACATTGTTTGATGCCAATCATCCTCGAAGGTTAGTATCTTTATTTCACGAAGTAAAATAATAGGACAGAAGGTATTATAAAGACACATTTGAAAATCAAGCAGAATGTGTTTATAGATATTTTATACAAGCGAATGTTACTATGTAATAGTAATTCTTTGATTAGAGATTATGGTTATTGGAGCAGCGTTGTGCAGTTTCTGAAAGTTTTGTAATTGTAACTGTACATTGTAACTGAAGCAAACAATTATATGTAACCATATGAGTGAGAATAAGAAATGCATAGCTTTTTAATTAGATAGCAATATTCACTCAAAGTTGGTTTGAGTGGATAAAGTTGCTCGGTTTCGGTCGGATCTAGACTCCACCCTTGCAGACCCAGCCGAGGCACGAGTGGACGACTTGGTAGACCAGCGCTGGGTTGAGTTTCAGGACGTTACCCCCGGGGACGTGGACAAGGCCATGAGGGCTGTGAGTGCCTCCACCTGTGTACTGGACCCGTGTCCCTCCTGGCTGGTAGCTAACAGCAGGGAGGTGACACGGAGCTGGATCCAAGCGGTTATTACCGCCTCGCTTCGGGAGGGGCACTTCCCCGCCGCACTTAAAACGGCGGTGGTGAGACCCCGCCTGAAGAAACCATCTCTGGATCCAGCTGTACTTAACAACTATCGTCCAGTCTCCAACCTCCCCTTTATTGGGAAGGTTGTTGAGAAGGTGGTGGCCTACCAGCTTCAGCGGTCCTTGGAGGAAGCCGATTACCTGGACCCCTTCCAGTCCGGCTTCAGACCTGGTTACAGCACAGAAACCGCTTTGGTCGCATTGACCGATGATCTCTGGAGAGCCAGGGATGGAGGTCATCCCTCCATCTTGGTTCTTCTTGACCTCTCAGCGGCTTTCGATACCATCGACCATGGTATCCTTCTGTGACGACTGCGGGAGGTGGGGGTGGGAGGCACTGTTTTGCAGTGGTTCTCCTCCTACCTCTCGGACAGGTCGCAGTCGGTGTTGGTCGGGGGACAGAGATCGACCATGAGGCCCCTAACATATGGGGTGCCGCAGGGGTCGGTCCTGTCCCCCGTACTGTTTAACATCTACATGAAACCGCTGGGCGAGATCATTCGGAGGCACAGGATAAGATACCATCAATATGCGGACGATACACAGCTGTATCTGTCCGCCCCGTGCCAACTCAATGAAGCGGTGGACGTGATGAACCAGGGTCTTGAGGCCGTTAGAGACTGGATGCGGGCTAACAAGCTTGTACTCAACCCAGAAAAGACCGAGTGGCTGTTGTGTTTCCCTCCCAACAATTTGGCTAGCATTCCATCACTCAGGCTGGGGGGTCAAATTTTACACCCCTCAGACAGGGTTCGCAACTTGGGAGTCCTCCTGGATCCACAGCTGACCTTTGATCACCACCTGTCGGCTGTGACCAGGGGGGCATTCGCCCAGGTTCGCCTGGTGCGCCAGTTGCGACCCTACCTGAATCGGGAGGCTCTCACAACAGTCACTCGCGCCCTCGTGACCTCCAGGCTGGAATACTGCAACGTGCTCTACATGGGGCTGCCCTTGAAGAGCATCCGGCGACTTCAGCTAGTCCAGAATGCGGCTGCGCGAGTGATTGTGGGTGCACCTCGGTTCACCCACATAACACCTATCCTCCGCGAGCTGCACTGGCTACCTGTTGATCTCCGTGTGCGCTTCAAGGTGCTTCTTACCACCTATAAAGCCCTCCATGGTAGTGGATCTGGGTACTTGGGAGACCGCCTCCTGCCGATTACCTCCTCGAGACCGATTAGATCTCATAGATTAGGCCTCCTCCGAGTGCCATCTGCCAGCCAGTGCCGGCTGGCCACTACGCGGAGGAGAGCCTTTTCAGTGGTAGCTCCGACCCTCTGGAACGAGCTCCCCGTGGGGATCCGTACCCTCACCACCCTTCAGACCTTCCGCGCAGCCCTCAAGAACTGGCTATCCTGCCAGGCCTGGGGGTAGAGATTGATCTGCCCCCACCCGAATGTTGGATGAATGTTGTTTACTTTTTAATTATATGTAATGTTATATGTTATTGTCTGTATCCCCCTTCCTATGAGTTGTTAGCCGCCCTGAGTCCCCTCAGGGAAAAGGGCGGCCTATAAATAAACCCATTCAATTCAATTCAATTCATTCACTCTTACAAAATAAACTACAAACTTATCATTGTAGTTAGTAATACATGTTAATATTTTAGGCCTTTGATTATTTTTAATGTTTGTATGTGCTGAGGAGGATGGCTATTATGGACGTGGTGTTTTCTTAAAGCTGTGTTCCAGAAATGATAATGATGTTTAATTAAATAAGCCTTCTGTCTTATGTTCTATTCTTGGTAGCAATCTATTTTGAAAATATTAAGAGCAGAGGTCTCCGAGGTAGAATAGGCTGTCTGTTTATTGTAGCTTTGGTTTTCACTTTCAACAATCTGGTTTTGAAATATAGATAATGTTTCCCATGGTATTCTGCCTTTTTTATTCATGTTTTAGTACCTTTCTTGCGTCTTGTACATAAAAATCAATACTATAAGCTTAAATATTAATGCTTTTTATAAAAGGCAAGTCATTTTCTCAGTAGAACAAAAATCTGCATTCTTTAAAAACCAATATGTGCTTTGCAGGCATACTGGTTTTAGTCTGAACTGACATGGAATATCTTAAAGCAGAATAGGAGTTGCAAGGGATATTCGATGGATGCTACTCAAACAGACTAGTATTTTAAACTTAATGAGAAAAATTACGGAGGATTCCATGAATCCAGGTTACATGATAACCAGGTTCGCCTGGTACGTCAGTTGCACCCCTTCCTGGATCGGGATGCTCTGTGCACAGTCACTCATGCCCTCATCCTTTCTCGCCTGGACTACTGTAACGCTCTCTACATGGGGCTGCCCTAGAAGAGCACCCGGAGGCTTCAAATGGTCCAGAATGCGGCTGCGCGGGTTATCATGGGGGCACCTAGTGCTCCCATGTTACACCCCTTTTAGGCGGCCTGCACTGGTTACCGGTTGTCTTCCGGGTGCAATTCAAGGTACTAATTATGACCTTTAAAGCGCTCCATGGCTTAGGCCCAGGGTACCTGCGAGACCACCTACTGCCACCAGTAGGCCTCCCATCGTCCAGTGCGATCCCACAGAGTTGGCCTCCTCAGGGTGCCGTCAGCCAGACATTGTCGGCTAGTGACCCCCAGGGGAAAAGCCTTCTCTGTGGGAGCGCCTTCCCTCTGGAATGAGCTGCCCCCGGAGCTTCGTATAATCCCCGACCTACGATCCTTCCGACGAGCCCTAAAAAGTTGGCTTTTCCAGAAAACCAGCCTGGCCTGAACAAAACAAAATAAATTATTAGTCATTGTTAATTTTAATTCGATTTTTTTTAAAATGTTATTGTCAATTCTTATTGGGTTTGTTTGGGATATTCTATTTAATTTTTTTTAACTTTTGTATTATGTGTTTCTTTTAATGTTGTATGCCGCCCTGAGTCCTTGGGAGAAGGGCGGCATATAAATCTAATAAATCTAACCTAACCTAACCTAATGGAAATCCTAGGGAAAAAAACAGGATGCTTGGGAAACTCTGAAAACGAGATAATAAAGGTTCAAACAAAAACAATACCACAAAAAAGAAAAACAAGATTCCAGATCAAACCAGCATGATTGCACAGAGATTTCCAGTAAACTGAGGATTAGAAAGGAAAGTATAAAATGAATTAAGGCATGCAACAAATGCCAAAAATACCTCTCCAAAATGTTTCAATATGTAAAGAACAAAAAAAGTCAAAGAAATGATCAGACCACTAATGGGAGATGATGGCAAGAAAGTGATAAGTAGCAGAAAGAAAGCAACACTTCTTTGTTCTTTGCATCTGTCTTTATATAAAAAGAAAAAGTAGCTCAACCTATCAAAATCATCACTATGGAAAACAGAATAGGAATACAGATCAAACTAGGCATGGAATTGGTAAGAGAACACCAATCTGCTTTGGACGAGTTCAAATCATGATTTATGAAACAATAAGCAGGACTGGATTCAAACGAATCTCTGGCTACGATATACTATGAGCTAGTATAACACATTGGATAATATAAGATCCTGCTTTTGTGAATATTGAATTTAAAAAGATGTAACTTAATTTGGATGAGCAGTTTTTTCTTATTTTTTTTCTTTTTCTTTATAGATAAGTATGTGCCTTGTGGAGAAATATTTCAATTGTGGAGCAACAAAATAAGCCTGTTTGGAAGGAACATGAAGCCAATATCAGAGTTGAGGATATGAAATGTATTATGACATCTTTGTTTGTTGCAATAAATACTAACATTTTACTGTACCTTTTGTATATACAGAAAAATTGTAAGGTCAAAGCCTATGGAAATAGCGCACTAAATTTCTAATCTATTTTCAACAGGGTATTTTCTGCTTATATTAATTTGTGATTATTATTTTTTTTTGAAATTCTTTTGTGGGCCAATTTTTTTAATGTAAATTGTGTAATTTATTTGTTTGAATTCCTTGCAGCTAGCCAAATCTAACCATGTGTCAGAGGGATGTATGTTCTTAGTAAATTAGATGTATACTGAAGCTCTGTGTGAATGATGTAAATAAATGTTTATGGTATTCCTAACAGTCATTCCTTGTTCTTTGAATCTGTTAGTGCTAAATGTTGTGATTTGGATGGAAGAAAAATTGTTGCAATAATCGAACAGATCTTCTATTAGCTGTTTGAAACCACTTTTTCAGCAAATATAAACATTTGTTTACAGTATGTCTAATTTCAAATTCCATAAGGTAGTTGTAAAAGGACGTTGATATTCTTTTAATGTAAGATGTGCAGAATTGCTAAGGCTTTCTATGTGCAAGTTTTCATGGAAGCTGTTGAAGAAATTCCACCATTACAATAACTGGAAATACATCAAATAATTTTATATAATATACCAATACAATATAACTGAATTTCTCGTATACTAATGGCTCACCTTGTTATATGAAAATGTATGGGAATCTATTCAAAATGAAACAGACTATTCAAAGTTTTTTTGTTTTTTTTAACACACAGACACACATTCAGCTATTCCTTGTTTAGGGGCTACGTCATTTAGTGACCCTATGCAAATGCAATGGTAATTTAAAAGAAAATCATTTTTCAACTAATGTGCAATTTTTAACCAATTTTCTGTGTGTGATAGTGCACGCCAGAATGACAATAAAACTGGCTTTGCCAAGCAAATGTTATCCAAATGATACAACAGCAACCTTGAACTTCGTGCATTTCTCAGTCACATGGATCCCTTAGTGATCATTTCGCTTCTGATCTAAGGAACAGATTACCACTAACAGTGTATATATAATATGCATACTATTTAATTCTTAAAAGTGTGGAATAACATATACTTCGTTTCCCATTTTTATTAACAATAAAATTCAACAGTCGATTTCTTGATACTTAGGAGAATTAGGAAAATAATATTACTGTACGCTACTTTTGATTTAGAATGAACATATATATATCAACTTATTTTGCCCATTATTCATAATCCACTGAAACTCCTATATTTTAAATGTGGTCATTTAGAAGAATATTTGTCCAAATAATGAATCATTTCAGTTCTGTAATGTTAAAACATTTCTTAAGTTGAAACTTTATTGGAATATCCACATTTGCTATATATCCAAATAAATTATGAAAATTGCCTACAGTGAAATTGTTACTCTTGACTGCAGTAATTCATATAAATCTGATGGATTGCAAGACTTTTTTTAAAAAATACGTTCATTATGTTTTTGGCTTTCTTCAACTGCAGCAGAATACAGTTCCAAACTTTAGTAGTCATAATACATAATACTAAATATAGTATTATGTTGTAATTCATCACATTATTGATGAAACCTGGAATAATTTATATTTCAGAAAATGATCCAGATACAAAAGTCTAAGTTAAAATTTAATTTATTTAAAACATGTACAAATTTATGTATATGAATAATACATATCAACAAAGGTGTGTAGTACTTTAGAAATAAATGCAAGTGAAATCTCAATTCACTTAAAGAAAATTAATGTTATTCCCAACTATGTTAAATTAGAGAATACATCTAAGCAATGTCATTACACAAGTGTAACATCATTACACAAATGACAGAAATTATATTTGTGTAAAATATGCAAATGATGTAAAATGAGTTATTTACAAGAATTTTATATCAAAGCAAACTTCTTACATTTGAAATGTTTAGGTGATCTCTTAAATTGTGTAAACATTCCATAAAAGCCAACTTTTAATCTCTTTTCACATGGAGTAAAATTGTTGGCTGGCATATATCAACAAGTCAAGGGAATGCAGCCTCAATCATCTTTTCTACCTTGAAGTTTGCGATAAGGGCCTTTGATGTTCAGTATTAAGCAGTCTTGGAGAAATTTCAGAAGCTCTTAACAACTACAGGTGTAAAAACATGATTTAAAGCAGAAAAACAGGGAAAGTATTAGGTAAGTATTCAGACTGTCTATTTCCTGATTCACTGGAGTATAAAAGAGAGGAAAGGTAAGAGACAGGCTTGCAAAATTCTAATAACTTACCTTGATAGTCTTACATTACCATACTGGTCATTCCAAAAGATTCTGGAATCTAGTCCAGTAAGGTATTATTCAGTTCTGCCTGTCTTGGCAGTTTATTTCCTTTCCTTTGTAATATTTTAAAATATTTTTAATTGAATCCTTGTGTTCAAATTACTCATGCATTTCCTTCCCTTACTCTCCATTTTTTGTCTGGTCTATTTTTTTTTTCAGTTGTAATTTTTGATTCTTGTAAACCATTTAAGAATTTTATCACTGCATTTCTGTAATGCCTACTAAATCATTTCCAGCTTTCTATAATAAGAGATCTAGTTCTTTCCATTTGTTTCCCATCATCCATGCATGTCTATACAAGTGATGAAAACATACAATTTGATATATTACTTTTGGTTACTCATATGTTCATTATTGGACATCTCCATATTCTATGTCATTTCCTGTCATATTTGTAGTACTGGAAGTAAGTGACTTTTCTGAAGGCTCTGTTTAAAGCCCTCTGCATTAGGTTTGCAAGGTGTCTTCCAAACATACTATCCCCACTTCATGCAGGCCATTTCTTTCCAGGAATTTCTTATCACAAATATGTCCCATAAACAGAGAGTCCAAATTCTTTCCATTGGTACCATCTGTGTATCCATTTGTTTGCTTCCAGTATTTATCTCAGTTCATGAGCTCAGGGAGTAAAGAAAATGCCACTTCTACTCCCAGCCTTCCCCCTTTTGCTCAATGCTTCATTGTCACTTGTAATGTTTTTAACCCAATATCTGTCTGTGTCATTCATGTCCACATGGATCTGTAAAAAGGAATGTTTGTCAATGATCTTAAAAGGTCTTAGGGGCTTTTCTGTCACATAAATGTGAATCCTTGGAAGGTAGCATATTTCTCTTAACCAGACTATTATGTCCACAGATTGCTGTTTTGGTCCTTGTCAATATCCTGTCCCTCATCACAACTGCCTGTAGCTTGCAGCCTCTAAGGCGAATCATCCTGTACTTACACAGCCTGTAGAATCTATTCTTCAGTCCTTGAGGCTGATGGCAGCTGTTATCTTTCTAAAAAACATCTTTGGAACATCTTATGTTTTAAAGTATTAGCTATTCCCACCAGCTGTCAACCCTGAAGCTGTCATGTGTGTAACCATGTGTTATTGTAGTCAATTCTTACTCTTTCATAAACTTTCTTTAATATTCTGTAAGGGGATTAAAGGTGTTTCAGGCTTGCCACATTCTGGTAGCAGGAAGAAGGATAGTAGAGATAAGGGGGTTTGTTATGACTAGGTGATATTCTTTCCCGGGGGAACAGAGGATGTGCCTGCAGATGGTTGAAGATGGAGTTTGGAGTCACTGGACAGATGGACTGTGAGCTTATTGGAGAATGTGACTCGGGGGGGGGGGTTCAAACTTTTGCTTTTTACTGTGTGTAATTCTGGGGTTTGGCTAGAGCCGGAATTACACTGAGACATAGCCAATTTGATATGTTCCTAATAAAAAGACTATTGGAATATGAATGCCTTGTACTATTCTTTATGGAGACATATTACTTGGAAGCTTGACACCAGCTTGGAAATTTGATGAGGTCCCCTTCTATCCCCTTGTCTACAATAGATTATTTATGCAGAAGTGGAAGAATACTGGGCCCAATTCCGAACTTTGTGGTACCCCACTGCATGCTTCCCTCCATGTAGATGTAGTTCCAGTAAGGATTACCCCTGAGTGTGATTGGTCAACCAATTGCAAATCCATCTAGTGTTGGTATGTCTATCCCATATTGTTTTATTTTACAAAGAAGTAGATTTTGTGAAGTAGGAAGGCCAATGCATAATCATAAGAAGATGCACAGTTTCATTCTAAACTGTTTGTTTATAAATTGTTTTGAACCTTCTTTTATATTATTTATTCTGAATGTGCATGAAATGGAAATGCATGTTGTTTTAGACTTGCCACAAAACATTTCATTGCAGAAGTTTTGTGAACTATTTGGACTGATCGTGGTTTAGTATATTCTTATGGAAATGAAACAGTATTGGGCATGTTTACTATGGGAAACAGTGTGATTCCAAACAAGCATCTTGGGTTGCAAAGATCTGGATGGCCACTAACATCAAATTTAGAAAACTAACTCTTTACTGTCACCTACTACTTAAGAGTCAGGTGGCACACAAATGAAATAAATAAAATATAAAATAAAATCTAGAGGTTATCCAGGTTTTTGCAGCTCAACTCTTGTAGCTTTAGATCTAGTCTTCCTTGAACATAAAAGTATAGCCATTTGCCTTGGGGATGTATAGATATTCTAATTGAAAGGAATAAAATAGAATTAGACAGGCTCTTTGTCTTTGATCTCTGGCACAAGACTTAACCCTTTCAAACAATTATCTACACAGAACCCTAGTCTGAAGTGTATCCAGAGGGAGTGATTTAAAAAAAATATCAAAATACCAACCATCACTATGCAATTGTCAAGCCAGCTTCTCCAAGAATTGTCACAATGACTTTTTTAAGGAAAAAAGGACATCTCTGCTATATGTATTTATTTATTCCAAAGAATAAATTGTCTTTTGCAATGATAAATTGATATGCTAGGAAACAGGCCTGCCTGGTCTTTCTTTTCTTTTCTTTTCTTTTCTTTTCTTTTCAGTAACGTACTTTTAATGTTCTCTCTTACATTTCTAATATAGGATAAAAGCATAGGTGTATATAATCTGCATGAACAGTTTATCACAAATTGAACAATTGTCAGTTTCAGAATCTTCTACTCAAGTTTTTAGGTTCATAACCTGTCAGTGGACATAGCTGCTAGACACTAGTCCTTCTTGAATCTCATCCAGCTCTAGGTTGTTGTTGTTAGCCTACCTTTTTTATACATACAATTTAAGGTGGCAAACATCTAATTCTCCCGCCTCCCATTTTCATCACAGCAACAACTTAGGGGCTGAGTTGGGCTGAGAGAGAGGTCACCTAGTCAGCCATTATTTCTAAGGAAGGCCCAGAACTCACAATCTCATGCTTTCTAAGCCAGCATCTTCAACACTAAACCAAACAGTATCTTAGGTTATGGAATCATAACATCAATGGATTTTCAAAGGAGCACTTTACTTTAAAGTGTACTGAGATGATTACTGCTTTCAATAGCCAAATGACCAGAACTTAACTCTAAATATAGGAAGCTTCTAGTAAGGACAAACTATGTACCTGATCTTAAGAAAAATATAGTTTATAGTGTAAGATAATATAAAATAGAAAGAAATTCAAATTGTATTGCTGGGATAACAAGAATAATCAAATATTGTAAGATAAATGGGCAACTAGTTCACTTGAGAACAAATTATATTTATCTCTGGCTTTCTTTTAAGAAATTTAAGTGGATGAATACAATCTCCTACCTACATTTTATCTTCATAACTACCTGTGTAAAATGAGAAATAGTAAGTGGCCTAAAGATAATAAGTTTGAATAAAGAAGCTAAATTTGGTCTCCTAGATGTGCATCGAAATGAAAACCTGATATAATAAAGGGATAGGGAACTTAATTAGCAAAGAAGATAATGTATAAAGATAGACTTGTCCTCCAGATGTCTTATGCCTTAGGCACCTAAAGTATAGATTATATTTTCTGATTTCAGTAATTAAGAGCTATGCACTAGTTGCTAATGATTTCCTCTTTGATACCCATATCCTGGTAGTCTATCTTCCCCATTAGTGTGCAATTTATGCTGCCCTCAATGTACATTAAATGAGAAGCTCCCTTTCACAGAAAATAATGCTGTTTTCAGACAAAGACTGCACAAATCATTCAGTGAAGTGCTTTATCAATTTACAAAGTGCCTTCGGATCTGCTCCTCAAGAAGCAATCATTCTGATCTAGCTCTTACCAGTGGAATATTGCTATCTATCCAGCAAAGACATAGAAATGGAAGCACACTCATAGGTTCTGCGTGCACACATGCACACGTGCACGCACACACACACACACACACACACACACACAAAGAATTGTTTAGGAAGCCTCCAAAAGAGCAGCCATGAAAAGGAAAATCTGAGTCTCAGTTTGGTAATCCATATCTTAAACAAAAACAGCCGAATCTGACACAATTACTGAAGTCTACCTTTCTTCATATCATTGTATCTTTCCTATGGTTAGTTGCACAATCAGCCAGCTGCTTAGCCTGTAAGATTTCCCTACTGCTGACTCTGCCTGGTTTGGCTTTACACTTTGAGTTATTTCTAGCAAAACTTTGATTTCCTTGCCCGGGTAGACCTTTGCAATTCTTCCAATTCTGTGTCTGTGATACCTTATTTCATAATATAAATTGATGTTGGTCTCTCTTCTGTTGTTTCTGATTCTGGATGTTGTTCTTTCCATAACTGGTTCTTTCAAGAATTCTTTCAGCTATTATCTTCTTGTTCAACATGATCTGTAATAACAGATTATCATTTTTTTTGTTTCCAATCTTTGTATATTTACAATGGGTAAATACCTTTTCTTCCAGCAGTCTAGACAGCCTAGCTCATTTATCACCAGATATCCAGGAATTCCAATACCTGTTTTGACTGGCTGAAGGAATCCTAATTCACATATCTTATTACTTTTAGAAGCACAGTAAGCCGATACATTTTGTGGGCACACTCTTCCGGAATGATCCAGAAGTATCCAGTACTCAACAAGTCACTCCTTGAAGTTTTTCCTCTTTTTTCAGAATTCTAAGTGAGCTTGAAAAAAGATATGCCTGTTTTAAGGAATTGATTCTGGAAAATTTATGTAGCTCTGAAAGTAGTGCCATCATTTACTTTAGCTCATGCTGAAGCCAGAAAAAGAGGGACTGGTTTGACAAATACCAGGGAGCTATTTGTATTAGTGTGAGACCCAAATGATTTTCCCGAAGAAATATAAAATGTGCATTGCCTTGTGCTGACAGAAAAGCTTGAAAAATAGTTCTGCTTATAACTTGATCCCAAACACAATAAACTTGAAGTGTGTATGGGGGGGAGGGGGGAAGAGACAGGCTATTGCTTTAAAGGGAACTTGATTCCACTCAAATGCATTTTGAACTGAAATGTTTCTTAGACTTTTTATTATGTCACCTTAAATTATAGCAATTCAAGCAAATACAGCCCATCTGTATATTGGTTGTGGCCAGTGCTATGAGGATTTGCTTTGATTTATTAAGGATTACTATAGTGCAGCAAAAATAACACATGACAAAGGCTACTGGTATGGAAAAAAATGCACACAATTGTGTTTGCACATACAATAAATGAACATTGCAGAAGCTACAATGACATTACTGTACTTCTGGCAATTTTAATGGAAGTCTCTTCTCAGCGCAAAGAAAACAAAGCTTTGACAATTCATACTCTACTATCTGATCTCAACGCTTCCCACCCTCATGCTCTTTTTCAGGGAAAGCAGCTGAACAATGGAAAAATGCAGCTGGGCTGCAAATAAAGTTTAACAAAGATTTTTTTTTTGAAGCTGTAGGGTAGAGAGGTAGATGAGGAACTACTTAGCACAGTAAAATAAGCTAATTTTAAAAGAAAAGTAATGTATAATTCCTGGTGGTTCTCCTATTATTATTTTTTTACATATTTTTCTTTGTATATCCTCTTACAATTAGCAGAAGTTCAGATTAAGACACTGCAGAGACAGATGTAACATTGGATACACATTTATGAAACTGTGCAAGAGTAGAAAGCATAATCACCAATATGCAGCTGTGATCAAGTCTTTTGCCAACAAATTAAAATACATATGAAAGCTCAGACCATTTTCTTAATTGCACACTTCTGCAATGGTGCTTTAAAATGAATAATTACATCTGGAAACAACTGAAGTTGATTCTCATTTTTATTGAGCCTTGATCTCTGAAATAGTGGCAGAGTATGAGACTTTAATTTCATACCAAATCAATCTCATTGTGTGAGTTATCTTTTGAAGAAATGAAGACGTCTCCTTCCAAAGACAGAGTTTTAGTACATTAAACATGGCAAAGTGTACAATCATATGTGATCTCATACTTCTAGAAGCAACAGGATTTCTTTTTAACTTGCCAGAATTCTCAGGAGATTGACATCCTCAATATATTAATGAATTTAATCATAAGGAGAAATGATAACATAAAAGTGAACAATGTAGTGAAAAGGTACCAATGCAAAAATAATCCAGATATTGGCAGGTGGGGTGAGGAATGGAGGTATGAATTTAATACAAGTTTTCCATAATGCCAAAGTTCCATATAAAAGAAAAGGTTCCCCTCGCACAAATGTACTAGTTGTTCCTGACTCTAAGGGCAGTGCTCATCTCCATTTCAAAGCCAAAGAGCCAGCGCTGTCCCAAGATGTCTCTGTGGTCATGTGATCGGCATGACTAAATACTGAAGGCACAAAGAACGCTGTTATCTTCCCACCAAAGGTGGTTCCTATTTTTCTACTTGTATTTTTACATGCTTTAGAACTGCTAGGTTGGCAGAAGCTGAAACAAGTAACAAGAGCTCAATGGGACAAGTTACATGGCACTAGGGATCCGAACTGCAGAACTGCCGACCTTTCTGTTCGACATGCTCAGTATCTTAGCCACTGAGCCATCACGTTCCTCAAATTCCATATAGAAAGGAATAAAGAAAAAGAGGGGGGGTCAGATTATTCCCTGGAAGGAGCTTGATGTCAATATGATGCTCTAAACTGTTTTCTAGTTTCAAAAAACATTTCTTCTGAAATAATTTTATCATTTTTATCATTCTCAAAGTGTTTTAAAGTTGCATTAGAATTTATTTTAGGTGTGCCTTTGTACTGCATTATCATATGATGGGACAGATGCTCTTGTTTTTCTTTTTCTAGCCATCTCTGTTTCTATTTCCTGATATGGTAAAACCTCATAAAAACAACTCCCTTATGATAACATTTTTTTGAGGGTAGGAAGGGTTAATTTGATTTTGAGATGGCAAAGAGGCTGCTGACTGCTGAAAACATGGTTTTTCCAACAGTAGGCACAACACTCCCCAGCACTCTTAGCTACCTTGTGATGAAGAGAAGAATATAAATCCTATATCCTGCCCATAAGAAATTCACTAAATGTAGTCCCTTTGGGAAAAAAATGGTTTCATTTCCATCAAGCTGAATAAGAATGTGTTGAGGGAAGATGGAGAAAAATGTCCGCACAAGGCTTCTGAAATAGAGGAGGAAAAAGATATCAACACCTGGCTGACTTTTTTCTGGGATTAGAAGTTTAATAGTGCTTCCCTTCATAGTAGTGAAATGGAAATAGCTAGGAACTTGAAAGCTATGGGAAATTGAAACAACATCCAGAAAACCAAACACATACACACTGTTATCGAGGAAACAGAATGGATGCACTACGAAATCACTATGAATCAAGTTCCACTGAAGGGAGACTCGATTGCATTTACTTTGAAGATAACAAATTGCTTAAAATACATCTAGAAATGTTAAGGTGAGATAAAAGCTTTTAACTGAAATAAGGAAAATTATTTTTTCCTTAAACAGTATAAAGCTGTTTAATAAAGCCTACTTTTACAAGTGGAAAATGCGAGCAAATATCATCAAGTGTTCTGCTGTGATCTTTGTATGTAAATGTGTTGTGGGGTCCTTTAAAACATTCCTGTTCATGTAAACTGAACTTCTGATCAGGCAAAATTGCAATCAATTACCTCCTTTTCATATTTGTTTTTTTTCCCCTTAGGCCATTGTGCAAGTCAAATGTGTGAAATTGGTTTTCTTAGGTTTTCTAATGTTAATAATAGCAGTTGTTGAATGAAGATCTGTGCTTACTTACCAACTAAAGTTAATAGAAAGAACAAAATCCCAGATTTCTACTAATGCTAAACAAAAGAATGACTGTATCCAATTTCAATGTAGCAGAGTTCTTATTTTTACAAGATTAAATTCATTCTGACTCATTTTGTAATCAGTTTGCAATTTTTACCATTATTAGTCCAAAAATGTATATGCATTTTATGCAGTTTTTATAATATAAACATTTTAGTATGCTTTTTTCTGAAATGTGTTTTGTTCCCTAATATATGCATTTTGCAAATGATATTTTTCTGCATATAATGAGTTTTTCTTAGCACTTTCCCTTAATCTATGCAGCTCTATATGCATTTCCCTGATAAATTCCTTTTGAGCAGATGCCACCCTATCCTGCAAAATAAAAAAAAATTAACGGCCAGCTACATTGCAATATTTTGGAAAGTGCAGATTTCAGCTTATTATCTATTTGGAAAATTTGAGTAAAAGAAAAGTAAATAAAGTTTGTACTACAGCGTTTACTATATGATCACACAGAATTTTTGCTTGGGTTTAACTAATATGGACCACGTGTCTTTATATGTATAGAGAAAATGTTCTTAAATTCCTTCCATGTTGTTCAAAAATATTAAGGAATTAAAATGACATGAAGAAAGAACTATAAGAGAATTCATAACTATAAGAGAAAGATGGTATTTTATTTGGGAATTATTTATGTAATATAATTCTGTATGCAGACCTATCTAAAGTTTGTATTTCTCTTGCATAAAGTCTTTGAAATTTTATAATTGATTTTTTAAATTTATTATTTCAGTTATGACAGTATGTAACCTATTCAATATAGATTCTCCAGAAGCCTAGTCTCAAAAAAATAAAGACACATAGAGAAAAACCACATTTACAAAAGAAACAATAAAAGCTGAAAAAGAAACAAAAAGATCAGATCACCTCCTTGAAAACAATCAATACCCAGATAAGCAGGAGCAACAGCAGATAACAATCAAACAGTGAACAACAACCTAATTAAGGAACTAGGAAGCAGAAAACAACACCGCCACCAAACAGTGACAAGGCAAGCTATTGTATATAAACAAAGAGCAAACCCCACTCATTTGGGAAGATGGTACCTAGCTGGGTAGTGAAACATCTGCATGAAAAGAGCCAAGCTCAAAAGCACTAAGGACTCCATAGTTCAAACCTGAGCTACATATATTCTCTTCCATTGGCACTATCCCAGTAATTAATGGGGAAATAACCATTTGCCCAATGTATATTATATTCTAAAGTTACTCAAGGTTCATAAGAAAAATGAATGACACATTACACTTTTAATGAATCCAGGTAAAATATGCAGGTGAATTTGTCCAAATAGAATCCAGTTCAGAAAGTAAAATAAACAAAGTTAAAGTAAAAGCTATCTTATGTGAAGAGCAGCTGAAATCAGGACCATGGATAGCACTACATAATTTTGTGGCTCAAAAAAAATTCTCTCCAACTAAAACAAAATGTAAATGTTGCCTCAAAAGCCTGTTAAACCCAAAGGATAATCTCCTCTAGACAGCCACAATGTTGTAGAGTGAGCAAATGTACTAACACTATCCTCTTGTAGAAAGTTGCTAAATTATTAGCAATAGCAATAGCAATAGCAGTAGACTTATATACCGCTTCATAGGCCTTTCAGGCCTCTCTAAGCGGTTTACAGAGAGTCAGCATATTGCCCCCAACAATCTGGGTCCTCATTTTACCCACCTCGGAAGGATGGAAGGCTGAGTCAACCCTGAGCCAGTGAGATTTGAACCGCTGACCTGCTGATCTAGCAGTAGCCTGCAGTGCTGCATTTAACCACTGCGCCACCTTGGCTCTTAACATTAAAAATGCCAAATTAGATTTTGTAACTGCAGATGCCCGAAGTTCAGAAACTTCAACTTAAACTAATTGAACAATTTAAGATGAATGGCTGGATGGCTGGATGGATGATAGATACATTGATATTCTGGCATGGTCTGGCAGGCCTCACACAAGAGAAATGATAAAATGTGCACAATCTACAATTACAATTTGAATAGATAAATCAGGAAAAAAACACACACTATATAAGATCCAGTTTGATGCAGTGGTTAAGACACCAGCTTGAAACCAAGAGACTATGAGTACAGGTTCTGCCCTAGGCATGAAATCATCTGGACGATCTTTGGTTAGTCTCCCTCCCCCCTCCCTCCCCCCATCCCCCTCTCTCTGCCATAACAAGAAAGGGCAAGTCACTTCTGAAAATCTTGCCAAGAAAACTAGTCTAGAACATTCCAGAAGTCAACACTAGCTTGGACATTTATATCTACGACTATATGTCTATTAATTAAAATATAAAGTATAAATAACAATGATAAATATGTAGATAGATAGATATCACACATCAGTGCTATAATAAATCAGTTTTTAACATCCTTCTGAAAGCTTTCTGGGAGGTTACTCAAAGGACTGATTCTGCCATTGAAGCAGTGTCTCCTGGCTTCAATTCATCTCACCTCCCAGAAGTATAAGGTTATGAGGAGTTTCTCCCTGAGTGATCTCATAGGTTAGACCAGTGATCCCCAACCCCCGGTCCGCGGACCGGTGCCGGGCCGTGGAGTACCTGGCACCGGGCCGCGCAGCGGCCGGGGGCCATGCAACGGCCGACTCTTCACTCATGCAGCGCCGTCGCCGGAGGGGGGGAGCTGCGCGGAAGCACAGGAGCAAGTGAGGCGAGGAGGAAGAATCCCCCGCTACTACACCACCTCCGCCCCCTCCCCGAGTCAGCCGTCCCCTCAGTGAACGCCTCCGCCTCTTTCTCCTTTCTCGCCTCAGTCGGCTCGCCTGGAAGCGAGGCGAGGAGGGGGCGGACCATGCGCTGGAAGCGGAGCCCTTGGAGGCCGCTCTCTTCTTTTTCCCGCCCGGCCTTGGCTTGTGAGAAGGAACGGCGGGAGAGGGAGAGAGAGAGAGAGAGAACGTCGGGCAGCCGAGGGCGGGGGGGGGGGTCTTTTGAGGGGAGATGGGGGGTGTGCGATTTTGGCGCCAGATTCAGGCCGCCGCTGCCGCTATTGCAGCGCACGGTGGAAAAGCGACGGTCTTGCCCACCCCTTCCCTGCCTCCCGCCCGCTCCAGTTGCCGCAGCCAGGGGTGGGGGCTCGGTGCCTGAAGTCTCTTGCCTCTCTTCCAAAATTTCGCCAACGGGCATCGGTGAAGCGCGCTCTTTCTCTTCCTCACAAAACACATTTCCTTTCCCCCCACGCGTAGTTATTGGCGATATGGACTCTTGGAGGCTGCGCTCCCGGGTCGCGTTTCCTTTTTGCAGCCCACGAGAATGCCTGGTTCTGAGCCTCAAAAAACGAGAGTTCTCTTAAGGCTGCAAAAAAGGAATATACTTTGGTCCTTGAAGCGCTTTTCCTGTTATTTGGACATTATATATATACGTACGTACATACGTATGGTATGTATATATGCATGTATGTATATATGCATGTATGTATATATATGTGTGTGTGTGTGTGTATGTATATATATATATATATATATATATATATATATATATATATATATATATATATATATATATATATATATGTCTGTAGTCCATAATATAGTGATGATTTAAAAAAAAATTAGTTGAGCACATGGAATCTTTTTTCTTTTAGTATATTTTGGAGGTGGGGGCCCACTTTGTTATTTAAGATAGTATCTCCTTTTATATATGGTAGTGAAGATACCTAATACTCCCACCCCCTATTTCCCCCACGACAACCTTGTGAGGTGGGGGGGCTTAGATAGAGTGAATGGGCTTAATACTGTATTCTTTTTACATTGCTATCCTCTGGCTTATTTAATTTTGCCCTTGCTCTTTTTATCTTTGACCTTGATTAATTCAGCTGTTTATTCCTTAAAATCTACATACAAAATGGAAGGTGGGATATGATTCAGGTGTTGAATTGGGAAGGTGGATTTAAAAAGTATGTTTGTATTCCCCCATTTTCGCCCCCCGACCCCTGCGCGCGCTCAGCGGGCCACGGTAAAATTATCAAAGGCTGACTGGTCCGCGGCGATAAAAAGGTTGGGGACCACTGGGTTAGACCAATTCAGTTTGAAGTAAGTGGTTCTTAAAATACCCAGGTTGTAATCCAAAAAGGATTTTATAGCTAAACTCAACACTTTAAATTGAATGAGAAACTAATCAGTAACCAGTTCTGGACTGGCAGCATTGGTATTAAATGCTTCTAAACATGGCTGCCAGTTTACACTTTGAACCACTAGTCCAATTTTTTAGTGGGCTTTAAAAGAATGGATATTGCAATCATTAAATGAGTGACAATGTGGGCATGATAGATTCCAGATAGTTATCATGAAAAGATAAGGACATAATTAATGCCCAGTTAAAACTGGGCAGAGGTGTCTCTAGCCACAGCTTCCATCAGCTGTTTATGCAGGAGGCATGAAGAACTCCCTACTTCTTCACTGGTAGCATTTGCCCATGTAAAGGTAACAATGAGGTCAAAAGAGAAGACTAATGAACAAACAGCAACTCCATCTTGCTTGTGTTCAGCTTCAGCTTGTTCTCTCATATCCTGATCTATACATCAGGGGTGAAATCCACTTATCTTTGCTACTGGTTCGGTAGCAATGTGAGCGTGCATGCACGCCACCTCTGCACCTTGCACAGAGTGTCAAAATGGATGCCTGTAAAAGTAAGAGAACAGAGAGGGGGTACTGCGCCATGTGATTTATATTAGTCTTATACATTGAATGCAGCATTTTTTGCCTCCCGAAACCCTACCCGCTTCACCAAAATGGCCATGTATAGCCTTATGGAGGCTTTGAGAGTGCTCCTAGGGGCTGGGGAGGGCATGCATTTCCCCCCCCCATCCCCCAGGAGCACTCTGTAAGTTTTCTAAATGCTACCCATGCCCTTTTTTTAATGAAAAATGTGCCGGTTTTCATGAAAAATTGGCTTTTTTTCTCATTTTTGCCCTCCCCCGGAGGACTCTGCAAGCTCCCTAAAGGCTCGTTTTCACAAAAAATGTGCCATTTTGGGGAGGTTTGCAGAGTGCAAAAACTTTTGTCTTAATTTTCCTCTTCAAAACCTTGCGGTGTCTTATACTCCAGTGCTTCTTACACTCCGAAAAATACAGTAGGAAATCCTGCTTTCTAGCTAACATAAATTGCACATCACAGCTGATAGACAGAAAAACTGCTTCATCCGGAAAGGTTTTCTTTTTTTTACTACCAGTTTGGGTAAACCAGTCCGAACCAGTAGCATTTCACCCCTGCTTTTGTCATAATATATTGGTCTCAACAATCATGATTTCATAATTTTATACTGTTTCCACCCATTTTGGCCTTTTGCCTTTATGTAGAAGAGTAGCACTCAGTTACTCAGTGTTACTCAGTTCTTTTCTTTTTTTTCTCTAAAAGTATATCTTCCTGGAATCTTCTTTCATTTTTGGGAAACTTTTCCTTTCTCCATCCCATTAACCAAGCATTTTATAAAAATGTAACATCTCTATGTTACAGCTTCTTCTTCACTTCCAGAAATTCAAGCTGATGCCTTATTCTCTAAAAATTTGTTTAGCTTGTGTACTTTCCTAATTCAGTTATGTAGCCATGATATTCCCTCAGTCAAAGAAGTACAGTATGTGCCTTGAAACAGATACCGCAAGACCTGACTATGTGCTTATAAGATGATGTCAACTCTTAGCAATCACATATATTTCTTCAGGAAGATATCTCCTCAACCAAGTTCTTCAGTACCACAGGCAATACATCTATGCTATTATGTTAGAGTTTAATAACATAATTTTGTAGAAGTTTGACAGAGATATTCTCTTGCCATATTGTATCAAAAGAATCATTTCAGAATTAAAGCGAATTTTTGTTCACCTCCTCCTGTCTATGCAGAATAAGCTAATGCTTACATAAGTCTTTGAATTCTTTCTTCAAGGACATTTCTGAACTCTGTGCTCATCTATAAAGACACTGTCCCTCCCTTTTTTCACAGAAATCAGATAGTCCTTCATCCAAACTCTGTTCATGATTTTCACTTGAATCAGAATATATATCCCATGTTTAAACGACCATCATATTCTTGCCTCCTACCTGGACTATTTGGGTCCTTTCCACCAAGATCAGTGCTTATTCTTGGATTTTCAAGATCCATCTAAAGTTTGTGGTCATACTATGAGCAATCAAGCTATGTTAGAAACTGTCTAAACAGTCATTTCCTTTTCAATTTATGGTCTTCTCACAAATGCGACAAAAGCGTTGACACCTTACTACTTTTTATTTAAACAACTACAGTAGAGAAGGCTGCATGGGTTCAGTCTTCTACCTTTATTATAATCTAGACGTTTATTTCCACAGGAAGCAATCTTAGAAGGACTGTCCTCTTCTAGGTTATCTTATCACACTCAGGTTCACTTTAGGTAAATAGAGTGCTAATCATCCATGTGAATCACAGAGACCATGATGAAAAAGAACTGGTTACCAATCTGTGTCCATACTTCCATAAGCAGTTAATTATGAATTTGCACACATATACACCTTACCTGGCTGCAAATGATTCTGTTTTTTTTTCATTCCATGTCAGATTTAGAAACTGAGGGGCTCAGCAGGACCCACATCTAGCTCTTTGGTACATATAGAGGATATTTGGGATTCCTGCCAAACATTTCTATAAGCTTAGAAAGTTCTAAACAAACATCTAATTCCCAGAGTATGAGTTCATATTTGAAGAACTGCAGTTGTAGTTAAGAAATCAATTATTCCCTTTGTTTTTTTCAGATCCTCTTAAACAAATTTTAATCAACATCTACCAAACGCTACTCATGCTTGTTCTCTATGCAAAATACACATGGAGGCAAAGTTTTGTTATGCACAGTTGTCATTACAACAGAGGGGAAAATAGCTACAGAACTGCCACTGTATCTCTTTCAGCCAAAAGAAATTGCCTGCCAAAATGTTAATTCTTTTTTCTTTGGCTTATTATCAGCTATGAAAAACGGAGGAAGAAGTAACTGCCTTACTGAAAGAAAAAATATTTTTATTTATGACTTAACTACATTTGCTAGATGAAATCACCAAAATGGGGATAGGACTTATGAACTTCTGGAGTTTTATTTTTTGGGGGAGAGGGAGATCTCTTGCTCAACATGCAGATACAATTCCTCTTGCAGTACTTTTCATTAATAACTGATCTGACTACAGAGAAAGTGGCGAGTTATGATTCCCAGGGTGCTCAATAAACATGTGTAATTGAGATGCAACTGTTCAACTGTGATTTCTTTTTTTATTATTACAATCACGGTGCACAATGAAAATTGAGTATCATAAATGAACTGAACTGAATGAATGAATGAAACTTGACAACTGAAATTATTACATCAAAGTACATTCAGCCAAATAGAAAGTAGAATAGAAAGTAGAAATGTGGAAGACTGACTTCCATAATTCATAGAATATTCACTGTCAAGCTGGAAATTTGGCAGATTTTAGTCCAACATGTATAATTGAAATGCAATGGTTTATCCGTATCATGAACCACATCAACATCATTAATGGAGTTTATAATGAAAATTGTAATTATAAAGATCATTGAATGAGATTGACATCAAAAACTGAAGAATTGAAAAAGGTTGTGATAAAGTAGTAAACAAACAATAAATCTGATTTAGGGCCAGGGGCACTTTGAGGCTTTCATCCATCTCTTCAGAGCTGAGGTGGCACAGCGGTTAAATGCAGCACTGTAGGCTACTTCAGCTGACTGCAGTTCTGCAGTTCGGCTGTTCAAATCTCACCGGCTCAGGGTTGACTCAGCCTTCCATCCTTCCGAGGTGGTAAAATGAGGACCCGGATTGTTTTTGGGGGCAATATGCTGACTCTGTAAACCACTTAGAGAAGCGGTATATAAGTCTAACTGCTATTGCTATTGCTATCTTCTACATTAGAGAAAACACTGGTGTGGGAAATATATTTATTGATATTAGTAAACTTGAAGCTAACTTTGAGATCAGTACTAAGATATGCTTTTTCCTCATAAACTTAGGAGATTTGTTTGTTTTTATTCATTGATATTTTTAAATCTTTCATGCCTCAAAGTGGCATGAAATTTATTTTTTATAAATAACTCAAGGAGGCAAACATACTTAACGCTCCTTCTTCCTCATATTTTCCCTACAACAACACCTCTGTGAGGTGAATTTGGGCTGAAAGAGAATGGTTTTCCAGATGTTTTTTCATGCGTAAGGGAGGCCTGGAAAACACAATCTCCTGGTTTCTAGCCAGGTGGTTCAGAACAAACTGGATATATCAATGTTGAGTGCTGCTTATAGAAGCATGAATCCTACCTCATCTCATTATCAGATGACTTTGGGCAGAAGAAGATAGATAGATAGATAGATAGATAGATAGATAGATAGATAGATAGATAGATAGATAGATAGATAGATAGATGATAGCCGTGGTGGCACAGTAGTTAGAGTGCAGTACTGCAGGCTACTTCTGCTGACTGCTGATTGCCAACAGTTTGGCACGTCAAGTTCCACCGGTTCAGGGTTGACTCAGCCTTCCATCTATCTGAGGTTGGTAAAATGAGGACTCAGATTGTTGGGGGCTGACTCAGTAAACCACTTAGAGAGGGCTGTAAAAGCACTGTGAAGCAGTATATAAGTTTAAGTGCTTTTTCTAAGTGCAATAGATAGATAGACAGACATAGTTTTTATTGAAGAGAAGCAATCTTTTCTGCTTTTAAGGAATTTGCAAATATACTCAAAGAGGTTTTATCATTAGATCTATTCCTTAGGAAATGTTTGGTTCTATATGAAGGAAAGAAGAGTAAAGGATTCATTCAAATCAAGTTCAATACATATATTGATTCTAGGGACTCATCCATATAACTTTATAATTTATTTTATTGATTTGGCACTATCATTTTTTGGGAGTTCCTAATTGGATTTCCTAGGTGATTTTCCATTAAAATGTTAACTGTGTCTAACCAGCTAGCTTCTCTCAAGATCAACAAAGGCCAAGATCATTCAAAGCTACCTAAATATAAATTAATTTTTCAAACAAGAATTATTGTACTTAAACTGATATAACAAAAAAAACATTTATGGTTTTGACCCTGCATGAAAATATTTTTCCGCATTCTTCAGAATTTAATGCTTTGCCTAAGCAGCAAACCAACTTCAGCATCCCTTAGAATGTTACTCTAGGTGAAGTGTGATTACTGCTCTAATGTCCTATAAGTTTAATGTATAGGTCCTAGTCTATTCTATCCAAAAAAACAATCCACCAGTTAGTAGTTCTCAGTGGATAAATCCACTGATATTGACAGCTGCTCTGTCAGTAGACTTGTCAAAGTGTGGAATTGCAGTTTGACCTTGGATGGCTATCATCAGGATTCTCATTACCAACATCCTAATTCTTAACAGCACAAGTGTCCTTTGTGGACTCGATAGTAGTTCTGGCAGAGATGGAGTAGAAGGGCAGATGACTGGAATACAGATGGTAGGTCAATTCAGGCATAAATCATTGGTGCCAAGCTCTAGAAGGAAAAAAAAACCCACATCAATAACAGATGCCAAGTTGCTTATGCTTATATTACATATTGCAATAGAAACATTTTCACAATCAATGTTGGTGTAGGTGCAACTCATTATTTTGAATTTTCCTCATTGTCTTATCCTTCCAGTTTATGTTTCACATTCATTGTGTTATTCTGTTTGCTTAGACTGGCTAACAGTGTCTAGGTTTCATGCAACAAATAGGCAGATAGATAAATGAATAGGTAGATGACAGAAAGAGAGAGCAATGTCTAACAAAATAAAATAGTAACATTTTAAAGCAACACATTCAGGTGTGGAAAGCGGAACATTTACTGTTCCCTTTTAATTTTTATATGTTTCCCATTTGTTGGATGACTTCATGATTCATTCATTTTAATTCTACCTTTCCAGGACTCACAACAACCTATCTGATACATTGTTTAAATCTTATCTGTTTTCTCTTCCACCCTCCTTTCTTTCCTCCCCCACTTTCTCTGTCTAGTCTCCAAGCAAAAAGCCTTTCTAATCTCATAGCAACCTTAATAGAAAGAAAAGAAAAGAAGTAAACACATGGTGTGACGGAGCACAGATGATGAAGTTCCAATTTTTACTTCCATATGTTATTTCCACTGTTTGGGCACAGCAACAGCTATTAATCAAGTTAAATAAGATCAGTCTAAGTTCTTGCTTATTGTGGCATGAGAACTGCTGTGGTAGAAGAGGTATTGTACTACCATTTCTATAGAAAAATTGAAAAGTAATGAGAACCATTTTTAAGCACAGATTGCAATTTCTTTCTACTATGATGTTGCTTTGATTTTGTATTCATGTTTCTGGTGTTTATGGTCATACATTTATTTTAAAAACATAAATTATTAAATTATTATTATTTATTAATCAACATGGCCACCTATTTCCCAAAAAGAGACTCTGGGCACTGTATAACAATCAAACAACATGTATAAAAACAATCATTATAAAATATTTTAAAAATCATTTTTCAAAATTAAAATATTATTTAAAAATATATAAACCACAAGGCAAGGACAGAGAGAATATATAACCCAAATTGAGCCATCCAAGAATGTCTCCAGTTCCTTAGGATCCCAGGACCTGGTGACATAATTTTGTTGTAGTATTGGAAAAAGTGCCAACTTTCAGCTCTCATAACAATGGCATAACGGAAAAAGGCACTCGGTTTAAACAGATATGCAATGATGCTTGCTCTCATGAACCATAATGTTCAAGGTAATCATTGCAGCAATTACATAATTTGCTTAATGACATCATTACATTACATAATGATTTCAGTACATAAATATCATAAGTCACCATAGAGGTTTTAAAAAGTGAGGTAATACTGAAGTAAATTTATCAGCTTTCTCTGTACTACATTGACTAGAATAGAATAAGAATAAGAATAAGAATAAGAAAAGAATAGAATAGAATAGAATAGAATAGAATAGAATAGAATAGAACAGAACACTTTATTGGCCATGTATGATTGGACACGAGGAATTTGTCTTTTGTGCATATGCTCACAGAGTACATAAAGTAAAATAAAATAGAATACATTCATCAAGAATCATAAGATTCAACTTTTAGTGATAGTCATAAGTTACTAATAAGCAATAAAATCATACTAGGAAACAAATAAAACAATATAAATTGTAAAGATACAAGCAGCATGTTTATAGCCTTAAGTGGGAAGAGATAGGTACTAGGAAGGATAAGAAGAATAGTAATACAGTCTTAGTAAATAATTTGACCATGTTGTGGGAATTAGTTGTTTAGCAGAGTGATGGCATTTAGGGAAAAAACTGTTCTTGCGTCTAGTTGTTCTGATGTGCAGTGCCCTATAGCATTGTTTTGAGGGTAGAAGTTGAAACAATATATTTTCAGGATGTGAGGGGTCTGTAGATATTTTCACAGCTCTCTTTTTGACTTGTGCAGTATACAGGTCCTCAATGGAAGACAGGTTGGTAGACAGTAACTTGTTTTTTCTGCAGTTCTAATTATCTGTTGAAGTCTGTGTCTGTCTTGTTGGGTTGCAGAGCCAAACCAGACAGTTATAGAGATGCAGATGACAGACTCAATAATTCCCCTGTAGAACTGAATTAGCAGCTCTTTGGGCAGTTTTGAGCTTTCTCAGTTGGCGCAGAAAGAACATTCTTTGTTGTGCTTTTTTGATGATGTTTTTTATGTTAGGTGTCCATTTTAAGTATTCAGATGTGATAGAACCTAGAAACATGAAGGTATCTACTGTTGATACTGTCTAGTATTGTAAGAGGTGGCAGTCTAAGAGGGTTTCTACTAAAATCTTCACCATTTCTACAGTTTTGAGTGTATTTAGCTACCACAAGGCTAGTTGTTCAACCTTCTGTATGTATGCAGATTAATCATTGTCTAGAATGAGACCAATCTCTGTTGTATCATCTGCAACAAGATGCAACAAGTTTGTGAATTCAGGGGGACGGATGCAAATGGCACGTTTCATTTAACTTCCCCTTAAACGTAGGTCTGTTAATTCTTTTTTTATATATACTTACAGTTCTTTAAAGTTTGATTGTTCATCTATATGTAGATCAATCAATTTATCACTGGCTGAAGAATCACATATGAACCCATCATGTATTATCTGTCCTGGGTAATATAACAGGTGGACTACAGTACATTAAGCCTTCGGAATAGGTTCAGTGCAGCTTAATGTATTCACTCATTATGTGGAGAATGGAATAGAAAGCACACTTCTAAATTTGGTGCTATGAAACCGAAAGGGATTGCAATCACTCTGGATGATTGCACTCTGGATGACAAGACTGCAGGTTGAAATTAGTTCAATAATTTGGGATAATAGGACAAAATGAATGAGTTGGAATTTAATAAGGGTATGTCTTAGGTTTCAAATTTCATAAGAACAATTTCTTTTTTCATTCTTTCTACCACAGAAATACTGAACATACTGTACATCTTGTCACTATTGCTGCTTAAAAAGGATAAATTGTGCAACTGAAACTTGGACATTTGGTATTTTGTCTCCTGTTTGGGAGTTGCTTAAACAAAAAATAAAATAAAATATGTAAAGAAACCGTGTTTGCTTTGGAAGTCAGACGCAGGCTGTCCCATTCCAGAATAGAAGCATACTTCAAATGCTCAAATTAGACAACTGTAAATATTTGTTTGTGGACAGCATCCACTCACCAAAGCAACACCTGTTCACATCAAAGTTGTTTAAATATTTGGATATCCTCTTCTAAACACCTGAAGTACTATTACCTCTCTCAGATAATTCTAAAATTTCAAGTACATAAATCACTTCTGACTACTGATTAGGATTAAATGAGAAATTTTTCAATGGGTACTCAGATATAAACTCATCCTTTTGTCAGAATCAGATATTAACCATCTTACGTGTCGGGGGAGGGGAAGAGATAGCATAATTTAGAAATCACAGACAATCCATGGAGATCATAATTTTAAACATGTTAGTTTCTAAATGTGTACCTGATGTGGGGATGGGGGCAAGAGACAGTTACTAATAGCATAATTTAGACATCACAGAAAACCCATGTACATCGTAATTTTGTACTCAAGTGCATTTTAGTTTCTAAATGTGTACCTGATGTGTTGGAAAACAACAGCCCCATGAGGTGAATTGGTCTGAGAACAAGTAATCCTGATATATTATATTGTTTCACAGAGAACCTGGAGTGTGCTACATGAAAATGGGGAAAGATCGCAAAGTATGAAGATCTGAAAACTGAAACTGAAAGATTGTGATATAAGCTGGCCGTGGTGATTCCCAGTGGTTATAGCATATTGAGTACCATACCAAACAATCTTGGATGGCACTTAGAAAATCTGCATATTGACAAAATTTCCATCAGGTATTTGCAAAAGGAAACACTGCTTGGATCTGGACACATATTACATCAATAGATTAAGACATGCTAGGTTCATGAGAAGACCTGATGCATAGGAAGGACACCCCCCCCCACCAACGAACTGGCAGCTATGATTTCAAATTGTTGAGTATATAATTATAGTTTATTAAAGTTGTATTCAACTTGACTCTCAATGATTCTGGGCATCTGACAATAATCAAAGAAATTCCTATAAAAACAATAAAACATACAGAAATCAAAGATAAAAATGGCAACCACAATGAAGCAAACAGCTCACTCTCCATTTTTGAAGGCCTGGATGAATAGCCAGATCTTCACAGGTCCCATAAATATCAGTGCAGAAGGGGCTATTCTGCTCTTCAGAAGAATTTGAAGGCAATAAAGACAGTTATTTTTATTTCAATCATAATTATTTTATTTGCCGGATTTATTTCCTGAGATAATGGGCTGAGAGGGAGGGCCAGGGCCAACTTTTCCACTGTTTTTTTCATCCCTGACCCTCATCTGTTCTAGCCCAATCCTTTAAGGGGTGTCAAAATTACGCCCCACAGCTAGATGCATCACATGCTGGCCACACCCACCTCTGGTTTAGCGAAAGGGAAAATAGTTGTGATATATCATGTGATGGCATGTCATCGCAGGTTTGGCACCCCTGCACTATACCATCTGGCTCTGCTGAGGTTAATTTATTTAAAAGAATAGTCAAAATACTAATTTACTATAGGAAAGAAGAATTGGAGAATGGCTTCACAGTCTTCTGTGCAATAAAAATTTGCAATATTTGGCGAACATGTTCATAATTCTCTCAGTATTTGCAAACTCTTTTTTTAGGACATATCACGCTTTTTTCCCATTTGCTTGCTTGATTGTCAGGTCTTTATTATCTATTAATCTGCTTGCTTCATCCAAAATCCCACATATAAATATGGATAGACACTGGTTATTCAAATTAAATTGTGCTATCCTGAAGAGTACACCATTTCCCCAAGCATTTTGAAATATCCATGGCAGATGATATTAGGCTATAAAAGTCTTCTTTAACTTTTGGAGATATGCCAACCAAGTGCTAAAAAGCAACAAAATTGAAATTCAATTAAATAAAAATGTGGTTGAATGCACACATCATTGTACATCTGAAGCTCAGAAATGATGCTTTGAGGTTTGTAAAGGAAAAAGGAATCACTTGTATCAGTGTTATCCCATTTGTGGCCCTAGGAATGCATGTAGGACATATGCTGGGACTGTAGTCATAAAAGTAAGAAAAGTCCACTACTGTGACTGCGTGATTAAAGGGGCAGAATTTGTGTTAAAGGGATAGAATTTCAATCACGGAGTTATGGTTGCTTTCTTGATTTGTTGACTCCCTCTCAAGTGGCCCTGCTTTGGACCTTTGAGTGTAGTTCCCTGTGGCCCTTCCAAAATTACCGGTAAATTGTTATTTTTAGTAAGATACGAAAAATAAATCAAATAAATGTTTCAGGAAGAACGTATTGATTGTTTTACATCAACCTAATGTTAATTGTTTGATATATTTTTTTCATCTAAACCAAGCCAATTAATTCTGACCCTCTCCACTTCGTACTCTAGGGAGTACAATTCCAGGTTTGTCACTCCAAGGTCAAAGGTGACTCATGGTTCAAAAAAGATAGTGATCTTCAACTTTTCTCTAGTGGCTAAGAATAATTAGACTGTTCCAAAGTTCACATATATTGTATTTGGTATTCATTGTGAAAATACAGTATATCAGTAAGAGACTTTTTAAAATTAATTCTAAAGCTTACATAATGTAATGGTGTCTGTTTTGGAATAAATTTCTGCATCAGAAACTGATTTGTTAGTTCCTTCTACCAAGGACGGCTCTATCTTGTTCATGTAGCTTTATTTCAAAGACCATGTTCAATTCCTCCATTCTATGTTATAAAATCTTCCTGGAATTTTCTCTAATCCTAGCAAACATTGTAGTAGAATAAATTCAAATATTCCTTGAGTAACAAACAACTTCATTCCCTATTATTAATTTGCAAGCAATTTCACATCGACCTTGAAAAAAATATTGTCTGTAATGGACTTATCCATAAGAATTTTGCCGAAGAATTCCACCATGAAAACTATAAGAAGATTTAGTTTTTTTAAAAAAAATCTCTCCACTCATATACCGAGAAAGCAAAACCAAACATCTTTAATAAAAACGTTTGACTTCTGGCCACAGCAAAGAGGCAAATGGCTTTCAGTCTGTCATTTTTTTTCCTTTTTGGTTTTATAGAATTGAAGGATAGACATACTATTTCCTTTGATGCAACTCCAGACAACAACATTGGTGTACAAAGGAATACAAAATTGTTAACATGTTTTCCCTCCCTTTCCCTCTCTTTTATTAAACACTCTGCTTGTTTCCCCTTTAGATTTGAAATATTATCAGGATCTGTGTGCCTGTGGAACATTAAAAAGGTTGCTTTGTTTAACGGAATGTTCCCAAAAGTACACATAGCAAAACAGCTTGGAAGTGAACTGTAGGAACTTATGCATAATGGATTGTGGCTTTTTTCCCATCTAACAAAAGCTCAATTCCTAAAGGTAAACATAACATTCCTTTCCCTGTTCTGCTTACTAAAACACAATAAAAATCAATATGAATAAGCTGGATGCTTGGCTCCAGAGAATGACCTATATGATGCAAACCTCATTCCCCAAAGCCCAGGCTGTGAACAGGATGCCAACTCCTCTAATTTTGAGAGATTTCACCCATCAAAAACAAACCAGAGCACAAGAACTCCACCACAAACATCTAGAAATAAACTATGCCATACTGTCTTTGTATAATTATAAATCTTGTTCAAGCTTATATCTTTGATAAGTTGAATGGGGCTATCAGGCTATCAATGACCAGCTAGACAGTTAAGTATTTTGAGAAACTATAAAGAAAAGAAATATTAATGGCAAATGAATACTAAATAGGCTATTAGTTGTTGTTTTTAGTTCCGAAGTCATGTCCGACCCTACAGACAATGTTCCTTCAGGCCTTTGTGTCTTCTACCAACCTCTGGAGTCCATTTAAACTCATGCCTACTTCTTCAGTGACTCCATCCAGCCACCTCATTATCTGTCATCCCCTTCTTTTGCTCTCAGTCTTTCCCAGCATTAGGCTCTTCTCCAGTGAGTCCTTCCTTCTCATTAGGTAGCCAAAGTACTTGAGTTTCATCTTCAGGATATGGCCTTCCAAAGAACAGCCAGGGTTGATCTTCTCTAGGACTGACCGGTTTGATCCAAGGGACTTGCAGGAGTCTTCTGCAGCACCATAGTTCAAAGTTCTCTATTCTTTGGTACTCAGCCTTTCTTATGGTCCAACTTTCACAGCCATAAATTGCAACTGGGAAAGCCATAGCCCTGACAATATTCACTTTAGTTGGCAGGGTGATGCCTTTGCTTTTCAGTATACTGTCTATATTTGTCATAGCTTTCCTCCCCAGGAACAGTCATCTTTGAATTTCTTGGCTGCAGTCCCCATCTGCGGTGATCTTGGAGCCCAGGAAAATAAAATCTGTCACTACCTCAATTTCTTCGCCCTCTATTTGCCAGGAATTGAGAGGGCCAGATGCCATGATCTTAGTTTTCTTAATGTTGAGTTTCAAGCCAATTTTTGCACTCTCTCTTCTTCACCTGCATCAAGAGGCTCTTCAGTTCCTCTTCACTTTCTGCCATTAGAGTAGTATTATCTGCATATCTGAGGTTGTTAATATTTCTCCCAGCAATCTTAATTCCAACTTTTGATTCATCTAGCCCCGCTATTAATAGGGAATAGTATTTTGCTGTCAGCTTTCTTATCTCAGTACTTTTCCTCAAAACAATGAACATCAATGGCTATTTGCAGACAAGCTACAGTATATAATCCATTTTCATCTCCTGTTTTTTCCCTGAATAGGAAAATAACTAAGGGAGGAGAGACTGCCATTCTTCAAGGGCACATCTCTGTCTATTAGTCAAAAATAAATCTACATGAAATATCTGAAGAAGATCACATCAAACTCTAAAATTTTGCTGACAACTTGTTCTTTTGATCTAATGCTAAAGAGGCTGTGTAGATGTAAAATAACACCTGGTTTCAAAATACAGATATTGTGGTGCATTTGTGTGTTGGTTATGTCCTCAGGACAAGAGATGTGGTGGCTCAGAGGCTAAGACTCTGAGCTTGCTGATCAGAAAGGTCAGCAATTCAGCGGTTCGAAACCCTAGCACCACGTAACAGAGTAAGCACCTGTTACTTGTCCCAGCTTCTGCTAACCTAGCAGTTTGAAAACACGTAAAAATGCAAGTAGAAAAAATAGGAAACACCTTTGGTAGGAAGGCAAAAGCGTTCTGTGTGCCATCGGCATTTAGTCATCCCGGCCACATGACCACAGAGATGTCTTCGGACAGCGCTGGCTCTTTGGCTTTGAAACAGAGATGAACACCACCCCCTAGAGTCAGGAACAACTAGCACATTTGGTAAAGGTAAACTACCTTTACCTTATGACATCAGGGCAAATATGTAATAGAGATCCAAACTGTTCTGGATGAGGTTGTACTTTTCTGAGAGACCAGATAAAAATGAAGATGTTCACCTGAGCAATTACAGCTCATAGGTAAAGCTTGCGGTTTTCTCTCTGCAACCTTCTGCAATCCTTATTGTAAAAAGAAAGGGAGAGTTACATATGCCTCACTGACATGCAGATTTTATTACTGCAACATACTATTTGCAATTGCCCTTGAAGAAATATTTAGAAACTTACAGCAGATATAAAATACTCTGTACAAATCAATGCACTGTGAATGGTATTGGCTTTTTAATTTTCTAAACTGCTTTCCATGAGAAACAGAAGTCTGTATTTCTTTCACACATGGCTTTAAAACCTCTTTTTAAAAATTTCATCTGAGGGGGGAGTGATGGTGCAGTTTTAAAGCAGTAATTATTTTAATGCAGTGGTGAGTTTTTCATACTGGAAACTTCTGAGTATTCTGTAGGTTGTCTGGTTTCTCCTGGTTAACTGGGGGTGGGGGGGAGTCCATGGTGCTACTTGGAATTTAGCTGAATATGAAGGCAGAAAGGCTACCAATACTGCACATATGAATGCATCAGGTCTTAATTAAAGAGCAAAACTCTCAGTCTTCAAAATGTTCTTCTTGGACAAATTGTTTAAAATCATTTTTTTAAATGAATTAAAATATGGTGGATGAAATGTAGAAGAACACAGAGGCTAGACAGCATCTGTCCTTTATGTAGACAATTCAATTTTGTTTTTCCAGCTTGCTATAAGCTTTACTTAATATAAGCTTTACTGCTATTATGTTTGCTTTAGTCTGCTTTTTAATGACCTCCCGTTCTTATTGTATTTCAGTTATATGATTCTAAGACACCTAAATGAACCTTATTTATGGAAACATTAATGAAGAAAGAAGGAATATTGATGTATGGTGTTGCTGTATATGATTCTTTTTTGTATCTCACTAATTAAGAGAAAACTGGCAACTTTGTCAAGGTTCACTCTCAACAATATTTACAAGAACATGTTAACACAGTTTACATTTTGACTGTTTTCAAATTTGTTGCAATAAATATCATCCTCAGCTGAAAGAAATGTTGTATCTCTGAATGAAATATATTGTTCTCAGTTCACTGATAGCTAAAATCCTTTAACTTAAGTTATTAGAATTAACCAAGCAATTTAACAGTATTTCGGCAGATTCCCTTCGGGATTGATATAATTATCACAACAGAATATGATATAACAGATTCACTCAAGCACACAAATTCCAGAATTATAGTTATATTTTATTATTTTATATTTTGCAGTATAATTATAAATTATTCAGAATCTATAAACATAACTATAATTATGTACATAACATTATGGTTGTGTATTTTATATTTTTAATTTATAGTTAATTAAAAGATATGTTCTAATAACCTTCTATAAGTTAGTGGGTAGGCCTGCAGTGTCTTTATATTAAAACAGCCTTGTGCGCAGCAGAATCATTTAATCTTGAAAATATATTTTAATGGCAAGTCACCCCTCTCACCAGTCATCGCAAACCTATACATGGAACATTTTGAAACTAATGCCTTAGATAAATCTGAACACAAACACAAACTCTGGCTTAGATATGTAGATGATACTTTCATAATTTGGCCACACGGGAAGGAAAAACTGGACAACTTCCTCACACATCTCAACAGCCTACAACCCAAAATACAATTCACAATGGAAATAGAAGCAAACAACCAACTTCCCTTTCTGGATGTCCTAATCTACAAAAACCCCAATGGCTCCCTAGGACACCCCATCTACCAGAAAAAAACATACACCAACCGCTACTTAAATTCACATTCCCCTCACCATCCTGCACAGATCAACTCTGTAGCCAAGACCCTCATCTCCAGAACCAAACACCTAGCTGACAAAGACCACCTGAAAACTGAATTACACACTCTCACAAACGTATTAATTTCCAACAGATTCCAAAGAAACACAATTACCAACCTAATCCAAAAGGAGACATCCCCCAAGAACCGAGACACAGAACAGGACAATGGCATCACCCTCCTCCCTTATATCAAAGGCACCACAGATAAAATCAGCAAAATTCTCCACAAACACAACATCAAGACAGCTTTTGGCATTGACCAAAAAATAGCCAACATCTTAAGAAACCCCAAAGACAAGATCCAACTAGAAAACCAAGGAATCTATGAAATACCATGCAAAATCTTCCCAACCACATACATTGGACAAACTAATAGGAGAATAAATGCACGCATCGCAGAACACAAGAACACAGTCAGAAAAGAAGAAAAAACTTCCTCCCTCTTCCAGCACCTTAAAGCAACAAGACATGAAATTGATTTTGAAAAAACCAAATTAATCTCCAAATCTGAACACTTCAACAAGAGAATAATAAACACTTCAACAATAATTATAATAATTGTTGAAGCCATCGAATAGAGAAACACCCCCACAACATGAATAAATGTGATGATACCTCCCACCTACCAGACATCTGGAAACTAGCCCTAGTCAACAAACGAGTCCCAGCCACAAAAACTGACACTGGACCCAGAACAACACAGGACACAACCACCAATCACCCTCACCAGACTCAAACCCAAACCCATCCCATAGACCAAATGCAACCACCATCCAGAAGCCAAACCATGGTGGCATCACCAACTGCTGCACCCCCCTCTGACACCACACACAAAGCAAACTGACACATGGCCAGACTCCAAACTCAGAGCCAAACCAAAGCCCGGGATGTTACACCACAGCCATCTGCTCAGGACATTACATCACAGAACTCAGGAGGTTACAACGCAAAGGCTCAGGATGTTACAACGCAGCCAACCCCCCAAGAGGTTGCAACACAGGACTCAGGATATCACTACAATAGAGCTCAGGATGCAATCACACAGCCCTTTACCCAGGTCATTACAACACAAAAGAACAATAGGCACACAGCCAGTACCTCAGCCACACAGGATGTTATGAAACAGCTGACTAATCTACAAACATCAACTCCATCAACTAATCAAGATGTTACAACACAGCCAACCAATCCACTTACAGCAACAAAGCCAGTACTCCACACAAACCTCCACCAATATTTATAGAAAGATGGCAGCTCAGATCACGCTTTGCTCACACAAGCACGAAGTCGAAGGCACTAGCCTAAAGATGGCGAGTGGGACCTCATCGAAACGTCGCCATGATACTCTCAATTTTACATGGGGAAAAACCCGAATACGCCAAGACCTGCATATATATGTAGGATATATATAATTCTCAGTGTTTCATGAAAACAGGAAGTAATTATCCACTGCCAATGCTGGTTGGCAGTGGTTCTCCAGTGTTTTCCCCCCCAAATTATTTGCAGATCCCAAATAAACCTAAAAGCTTTGCCGTTTGTAGTGACACTGCTGAAGATTGTTGATGAGTTAGAACAATGTTTCTGTTAGAGTTCCAAGTAATACACCCATAGCAAATAAAACTCTGAAGAATAGTTTTATTGGATACATCATATTGGTAGAGTTCTGGTGAAAAGCAATTCAGAAGGTTCCATCAGATTTCACCTAATTAAAATTAAAAGTTTTTTCCCTTTTCAGTCACATGGTCCAATCAAGGTGCCATCCTGTTGTCTGGTAATGTCACTGTCCTCTCTCTGGCCAAGTTGAACTCCACCAATCTTCCAGTAGACAAGGTTGAGAAACATGGAATTGGAACTATTGTTCACTTTTTTGTTGAGCATGTACAAAATGGGAAATCTATACCTATGTGTAGAAAGGGGCACTCTAACAAATTGTTGAAATGCAGTGACACAGCAAGCTTTGTATTGTTAATTCACACACACACACACACACACACACACACACACACACGGTTTAAAAAGAATGACTTAGCAAACTCTCTGGATTGTATAATATTAAGCTGGGATCATCTTAGCTTTTTGGTAAGTTAAATTGTGTAACAATTAAGCTAAAAGGACCCCATGATCAGAGATGGTATTCAGCAGGTTCTGACCAGTTCTGGAGAACTGGTAGCGGAAATTTTGAATAGTTCGGAGAATCGGTAAATACCACCTCTGATTGCCCCCACCCCAACTATTCTCTGCCTCCTGAGTCCCAGCTGGTCGGGAGGAAATGGGGATTTTGCAGTAACCTTCCCCTGGAGTGGGTGGGAATGGAGATTTTACAGTTTCCCTCCCCTGCCACGCCCACCAAGCCATGGCCACAGAACCGGTAGTAAAAAAATAATGAATCCCACCACTGGCCATGATGTGGTGGGACACCAGCAAAGAGAGAGGCTAAGAGGCTGCTTGCTGGATCATTAGCAAAGGATTCCCAAGACATTGACAAGACATATGATCAGCCCATTCCCAGGTACTACCTGTTAGGGAAAATGCCTTATTTAAAATAGCTTTGGCAGAAAAGCAGCTGTTGACATTTGTGACCAAATCACCGATAAGTTGTGTGACCACATCATCCCCAGGTATTATTCTTTATACTCTCTGTCCCTTAAGAAAAGTATTCAACTTCCCCCCCCCCCCCAACTCTGAATCATCCCATAAACCTGCAAAAAAATGCTATTTAATTGTCAACTCCAGTTCATTTGCTACTATTTGGGGATATTCTTTTTTGCTCCTTTCTGTAATATTTATCCAATAAATTCCTTTTTGGTATTCACACCTTGGTTTATTTATATTTATTATTTTTGAATCCTAAGAACACATTGTCTACCAGCTGGCCACTGGGCAAAACATCATTCAAGTCACAACCATTTCTATGTATTTTCCCTTGGCAATAGGAATTTAATCCCAGTTAAAGACAATTTACTTGATTTGATCCTTCCCCCCCTTTTTGATTTTGTTTTGTTCTGGCCTAAGTATTGCTTCTTCAGATTGGGTAAGGTTAATTATATTTGTTATTTTGCTACCTTGCCTCTCTGACAAATCTCACTCTCTGCTCTGTATCTGTAACATCAGGAGAATTAATGACCCACTTTGCTGCCTGAAGATGAATGAGCAGCATTGTAAAGCAATTTACATGCTACAAGTGCTACAAAATGATTAACCATGATTATCATTGCTGCAGCATTCTTTCATAATGTGAATTTGATTGAGAAGAGTTGCCGGGGATCATCTAATTTGCCCAGAACCTTCTGATTTTTGATTGTGCCAATACCCTTTGAACTTAAAAGTGACCTTCTTCTCTGATGGTGTCCATTTGGGCATTTTCAAAATTTAAAAATACATATTATTCCTCCCTTTGCCTCATCATTCAGTAATGTTGTCTTAATTTGTATCTCTAAGGGGAGGAATTATGTCAAAGCAATCTTGATCAACAGCTTACATTGTTCTTCCCTGAAGGACAACCACAATGTATTTTGGATGTCTTCCTTTGTTATTCAGCCTAATACCTGGAATACTTTGTGTCATTCCACCCTGAAAAGGCTCCCTATATTTTTTTCTTCATATGCTCTGATTTTAGGGTTTACATCTACAAATTCGGGCTGTAAGATATTCATTTTGATAACAAAGTTTAGCCCTGAAATTGAAGTTTCAGAGATACTAATAGAGAACTTTTCTCTATTGTGGGACATATGGGTTTCTCTATCTCATTGTCTCTCGATTTGTCATGTTTATAAATCATGGGGCTAAAATGCAGTCTTATGCCTTTTTACCAAGAAATAAATCCTAACCAATTCAGTGTGGAACTCAGAACTTAGACGAAGAGACGCATAGGAAATGTAGTGTGTACCCAGATCATATATCTTTATCTGGACATTTTAGCATTTTATCAAAGCGAGCATATACATCCACCTTTAAAAACTGATTTTGGAAACATAAAATTAAAAAATAGAGTTGCTCAGTGGCTTCCTTGAAACCAACCTATTTTTTAAACCAATGATGACCAGTTTATTGCTCTTGGAAACAATGTAGCATTTATTATAGGATCCTGTTATGACTTCCCTTCTCTTCACTTACCCAAAACACCTGGCTTAATGCAGTATTAATATTTTAACCAACAGCTGTTTAGCTAAGAGCCTTAAAAGCTCATAAAAAAAGAAAAATAATCAGTTGGGACAGAATGCTGAAATTAATTTTTTTCCCCTGCTGTACTTTATTACAAACCAGCTCAGCATTTAAAGTTCAACATGCCACTCCATTTAACTAAATTCCCTTTAGTTCAAATGTTTTGATTGCATGGACCCCAGAGATGGATTCCAACCAGTTCGGACCGGTTCAGCTGAGTAGGTAGTAACTCGGTCTGCCACACCCCTGAACCGGTTCTATTGGCAGCAGCGCCATCTTGATTTTCATTTCTGCACATGCGCAGAACAATTTTCATTGTAGAAATGTACTTTTCCCCCCTTTTCTAATGATGTGCGCATGCACAGACCTTTTTAGGTGCAAATGTGCACACGCATGGAAGACAAAATGTTTTGGGCACCAAACTGGCAGTAATGCCCCTGATGGAAACCTCCATGTATTTTTCTTGCCAACCACATAAAAAGTAGTTTGTCACTGCTCTCTTCCATTTAAAAGAGGTTAGTTTTGGGTCTTTCCATAGGGAGACTATATAAGTCTCCAATTCAGTTATTTAAATAGGTGTAATATTGCTTAATATTTTCAGATTAGCCAATACATTTTAGACAAGATATGACACTGTTGTTTCCTTAGCAACAATTTGGAAATGGTTTGCCACCACCTTCTGTAGGGATGTTTTTCAAACTTGGAATTGCTTGGTAGTCTCCCATTCAGATATTGAAATCAGCCAACAGAACACATCATTCCTGAAACTGCATCTATCATTTGGATGCATTGGAAATGAAGTAATTTTGGAAGTACTCCCAAATAGAACTTGTTAGTCCTCACCAGGGGCAGGTTGCCAGGGGTTTGCAGGGGTTTGGGAGAACCTCTAGCTAAGATTCTATGCAGTTCAGAGAAATCCCACTCCTGGTTGGCTCCGCCCACCCCTCCCTTCAAAGGTGTCCCCATGTGGCCTGTTTTGGATACAGGTAAGTGCAGGGCGTGTGCAGAGGCTCAGGGAGGGGGAAAAATGGACCTACCAGAAGTTTGGTAAGGCCATAAATGGGCCTGTTTGCAGCCTCCAGAGGGCCACCGGAGCCTGGGGAGACTGTTTTTGCCCTCTCAGAGGCTCAAGAAAAACCTCTGGAGCCCTGGGAAGGCAAAAACTCCCCCTGCCATGGTGCAGGAGGCCAACTAGGCCACGCCCACCCAGCAACCAGGCAGAAAACCCCTTGCTAAAAATTTTGAAGCCCACCCCTGGTTCTTACAATGATACTTAGTGCAAAGCATTGAGTAGTCTGTAGTTATAATTGGGATGAATTGATTGCATTGAAGTATAGATATTAAAATGTGAACTTGGATCTAATGAACTTAAATTCAAATTCCTGCTTCCCACGAACATCTTCTTCACCATCAAGTTATTAACCTATCACTGTAGGGCTTAGCAGAAAGAATCACTTAAACCGTGTTAGTTTTGTAAATAGCCTCAGCTATGTTTTTTGGTATGATTATCACATTTATGTTGTGAGTTATAATACTCCAATTCAGTGAAATACTCAACTGAAGTAATCTAAATTATCTTTTAATAGCACCATTTATATCTCTCTATAATGTTATTTAATCATGACTTGAAATGCTCATTTTTCCTGCAAATAGACAAATATAAGGTACTGGCAACCTTTTCCTCAGAATTACCCAGATTTTGATGTAGTTAACAACCATATCTTTTAATTTTAAATAGTTAAGAAATAAAGGTTTCAAACAAATGTTTGGTTCAAAAGAAAATGATCTTGAGGGAGCCTAGGAATATAATTACATTTTTTTTAAAAAAATAGACTAAGTCAAATGTATTATTTACTATGTTTGTAGCTCTTATGTTGTTGTTTCTTGATATTATTTTGCTGATCTTCTGAGGAACATATTTTTACATTGAAAGTGTGACAAAATTTTCACTAAGAAAATTTCATATACACTGTATCACTCTAACATTTCATACTTCCTTTATTTAGCATATCTCTCTTCATGTTGGCTAGAATTTCTAATAAAAATGGAATTCTGCAAGAGGAAGATCTGTCTCCTTAAGATACTTTGACTATCTTTTTTGTCCCTCCTCTTTTCCCATTGTTTTTCTTCTTCCCTTCCTATTCATAATTATTTCTTCCCAAGTTTCTTTCCCTCCAACTAATTTTTTTATGTCAAGCAAGTAAAGAAAAACAACGAAGACAATGAACAGGATTGCTGAATCACTAGATGGGGCATAAAAAATGTATTGAGATTAAAAGATGCCATTCCCTTCTAATAATTCCCTTTCCCGCTTAAGTGAAATCTTACCTAAAAATTAGTACTTGCCCGGGGGTAATGTTTGATGCTGAAAAGGTACAGGTTTGGATAGATGCCAAGACTGAAAAGTTCTGTCTTTTGTAGATTGAGCTCAAAACATAAAAAAGAAAAAATAATAATGGCTCGTTTTACAATCTCTACCCCAAATTTTGACTAATGTGTTTTCTATAGGGCTGAGAGATTTTTCTTCCAGCTGCCCACCCAAGATTAAAAATTTTATTTTTAAGATACTGGGGTCTCTTTATTTAATTATAAGACTGGGAAAGGCACGATGGAGGTTTCCTGTCTTCATTAATTGTCACCATACACTTCAAATAAATCCTCAGCCTATTCTGGAGTCTGGAGACAAGATGAAATTGCATTTTAGTTGTTCAAGTTTTAAAGTAGAATTTTCCATCTTCTGACATATTTTGTCATGTGAATAATGTGCAATGTTTCGATGATGATGATGATGATGATGATGATGACACTCTTAAAACAGTCCAGAATCTATTCACCACTTGAGATGACTGCAGGCAAATTCTACACCCCACCCTTCCCTTTAGCCTCTGGGCACTGTCCTCTATGTCTAATTTTACTTGAGCTGTTGCAGGGGCCAAATACTTGGTTCCTATACTTGGTGTTATCCCTAAAGTTGGTGTTATACTAAGGTGACCAGATTTTCAGATTGGTAAAGAGGGACACCTTTGACCGGGGGGGGGGGCGGGGGTTGATTAAAAATTTTATACGGAGCAACAAAAATTTTCATACGACGCAAAAATAGTATTGTAATGGTTTTTTTTATTTCAACATAACTACAATTTATAAATATAAATTGTAACTGTTGCCAAACATCCGAATTTTGATCACATGACCATGAGGATGCTGCAACCGTCGCTAAGTGTGAAAATGGTTGCTAAGTGTGAAAAATGGTCATCAGTCACTTTTTTCAATGCCATTGTAACTTTGGTCACTATATCACCTTTCTTGCCACAGTTCTTAAGTGAATAAATGCAGCTGATAAATTAGTAACATAAGTGAATCTGGTTTCCCCATTTGACTTTGTCAAAAGGTGATTATATGACCTCAGGACACTGAAACCATCATAAATACGAATCTGTTGCCAAACATCAAAATTTTGATCGCGTGACCATGAGGATGCTGCAACGGTCGCTAAGTGTGAAAATGGTCATCAGTCACTTTTTTCAATGCCATTGTAACTTTGGTCACTATACCACCTTTCTTGCCACAGTTCTTAAGTGAATCTTAAGTGAAGATGTTATATCTTAAGTGAATCTTAAGTCTTAAGTGAAGATGTTATACAGTAGAACCTCTGGTCACGAACGCTTCTGACCAAAATATTCACATTCTCCCCGCTGCTGATTTCCCCTTCTGCACCATTTTTTTTGTAAGCACCAAATTTCCAAAATTAGGTTTGATTCATGACCAAATCAGTTTGCGACCAAAGTTATGGAACGAATTATGGTTGTGACCAGAGGTTCTACTGTATTCATGCCTTTACATACTCTATATCACCTCAAAATGTTGCACAGCCTTCATAAGTTTCTAATACAGATAAAATTAAATACAACATCAAAACCATAAAAAAGTAAAATTAACCTGGCTGGAAAATCCTATGCCTGTCTTGCTATTATTACTGACACACTTGCTGCAATATTTGATGACTAAAAGAAAAAAAAATATTGTTAAAGTGTGTATTATGTTCACTCCCATGTCTTGTCTGCTGCGTTGATTTTGAATTCATTAAAAGAGCTTATTTTACATCAAATCCCTCTCATATTATTCTCCTATGTTCAATAAACCCTAAGAGACAGCATACTATACATGAAATTCCTGTAACTGTATATTTAGTAAATTGTGGAGCTGGGTTTATCCAATTAACTCAGTTTTTGGACTTGAGTAATCACATACAATAAAGGAAATAAAACTATTTAGAATGAAGTGTAGTTGGCTATTTCTGATTAAGGGTGTCATGCAGAAACAATTATAGTTTTGGTCAGGAAAATACCCTAAAAAACCCCTTTTGTTCTTTCAGGGTTTTTTTTAATGATTTTTCCATGGCACATCACATATTGTTTTGAATAAAAAAACAGTAGCTGCACATTTTTAAAAACCTACATTATTTTAAAATGCATTTAAAAATAAAAGAAAAAAACCCAGCACACTTACCAGAAAGTTTCTTTTCCCACCATTTTGAGCAATCCTCCAACATCCGTGCCCCTCCCCTCCGGAAAATCCAGGAAGTAACACTGGCGACCCCTCTAGCCATTTCCTGCAGCTCTATGGTACTACGATCATTTTTTTTTCTTATAAAATGAGGTAAACGCGATCGGCGTGGGGGGAGGGGAGAGGTCTGTTTTGTTGCTTTAACGTTTTAATATCTTCAGTGAAAGTACTGAGACAGAGAGAGAGGTTAGACAGGGTGTCTTTTGTCTTGCCCCGGTTAGGATTTCTTAAGCAAATCCATTGGGCTTTCAACATGAAGCCAGAAAAAAAATCGGGACTTTTTTAAAAGGCGGAGGGACGCGGGAAAAATTGTTAAAAATCGGGACTGTCCCGCTGAAATTGGGTCATCTGATCACCCTATGTTATACTATACTTGGTTCTGTCCCCAAAGAATACATTTAAGATTTCTTGTCACTTCTGCCAACAAAAGGTTTTATATGAGAGTATTTTCAATCAATTGTATTAGTTTGGTGGGTGGGATTCATTTTACTTGGATTACTGCCTTTTCATGGCAAAGGGGCTTGCTTAGCTCAATGAAGCTATGAGCTATGTCATGCAGGGTCACCCAAGATGGACAGGTCATAGCAGAGAGCTATCACAAGATGTAATCCACTGGAGAAAGAAATGGCAACCCACTCCAATATCTTTGCCATGAAAACACCATGGACAGTACCAAAAGCCAAAAAGGCCTGGAGGAACGTTGTCCATGGGGTCGTGATGGGTTTGACATGATTTCGCAATTAACCACAACAACTTGCCATTTTGCATATTCTATAGGCTTCTTTTGGATGCTGCTGCCTGTACGTTGTCAGTGTCAGCACTAACATTCCTGTGAAACACTTACCTATTTGAGATCCATGGTTCCCGGATAGAAAATGCTAAGCTTTCTTCCCTGTTCATCTTCAGTTTGAGTGACAAGTCATAATGCAGTTGAAAGGCATGGGTTGAACTGGGTGCTACTGGCTATAGCACTTCACTTGCAACTCACATGCTCCTGTGGCCATCATTATTCACTCTCTCCTACTTCAAACTCTCCAACAACTGACAAATTGCACACACAACAGAAAGAGCCAAGATAAAGTGGGAGCATTTCCAGGATAACATGTTTGCTCCTCAGTCCATGCCTCTATAGCCGTCATGGTGAACCTATGGCACACGAAGCCCTCTCTGTGGGCAGGCAAGCTGACAACCAGCTCACTGCACATGCGCACACGGCTCCTGCTAGCCAGCAGATTTTCAGGTCTCTGCCGCACATGCAGGAGATGTGTGTGAATGCAGGGGGTGGAGGGATTGCCTGGGAGTGCACAACCCGCCCTCCCCCCCCGGCCTTGTTTTTTCTTTCAGGAGGCTTCAGGGAAGCCTGCTAGGCCCAAAGTAGGCTGCAGAGGTGTGTGCCCCTGCAAGGCCCATTTTTAGTTCCAGGAGGCTGCAGTGAGGCCTGCTAGGCCAAAAATGGGGCACAAGAGGGATACATGCAAGTGCAGGGGAGCATGGGGGATCATGTGCATGAGTGGTGGGCAGGGGAGCACAGGAGGGTCATGCATGAATGTGCAGAGGGGCATATTGCATTATGGGTGTGGGCATGTGTGCAATTTCAGCACACGAAGACAAAAAGGTTAGCCATCACTGCTCTATAGCATATATACAACATGCATGCATTAAGTGTATTTTTTGGAAATGGGCCTATTTCTCTTTTACAGGACAGAGAAATTGTATGTTAGCTACTTACTTCTTGAACAACTTAAATGATGGTCAAAGATTCCATTTCAGCACCACTCAAAGTTACCCAGTTGCTTCACCACATTTTAAGCAGTTGGCTGGTGATGTTTCATCTGCAGCAGGTCATTATGGCTAGAAAGAGAAGTGCCTCCAGGGACATCTGCCAATATTGGCCCTTAAGTCACCAGCCTTGCCACTTAGGCAGATATCACTAAATCATTGATACAGCACACATTGTGCTGAAGAACTGGAGCAATACATGTAAATGCTGACTCAGGGAAGAGTCTATAGATGGGGTGAAATGTTTCTGAGAAAGATTAAAGTTTCTTTACCTCTGCCTACCCCCTCCCCATTCAATGTAGGTTACAAATATTCCTACTTTTTTCCTGAGTGGAGTGATAACAGAAAGATGTCCCATAAAATTACATTACATTACAAGCATTTTGGTATACATTTATCTGTACAAGATTCATTCTGGTAGTTTTATTTCAATTCTGGCAATGCCTAGTTCAGAAACTTGTCTCATTTGCATGTGCAAACCAGTCTGCTATATAGATTTAGCTGCCTGTCACTTGAGGCTGTATTGGTGAACATGTTTAACACATTTGCCTGACCTACTTTATTAACACACATTTCTGAAAGATAAAACTGGAGTGAACCTCTGAGACAGACACTATTTTTACTGAGAGGCATCTGTGGTTAACAGCTGGTAGGCCTACACCATAGCTGCTATTTGCAGTGTCAGGATTAGTACTGTAAAATAGCCAAGTGAAATGATCTACTTCAGGTCTCAGGGACAAAATGAAATTGGCAAGTTAAACATGCAGCAAAACTGTGTTGGCCTTTTTTAATGATTAGCATTTAGACCCTCCCTCAGGGACCCAATCTATCTGGTTAGAATTATGCACAGGATTGGTTCATGGAACTTGAAGCATCTAGGGTTGGTTCCATGATAGATCCTTAAGAATGGAAAGTTGAGTGTTTGGTCTAATCTAGTGTAAGGTGACCAGATTTTAACATTGGTAAAGAGGGACACCATTGACAGGAGGAGGGGGGCGTTCTTGATTAAAAATTTTTTAAAAATCTGGACTTTTTAAAAACCCTGCGGGACGTGGGGCAAATTGTTCACGTGTGCATGCTCACATTTGTGAACCTATAGGATTCACCACTGGTCCTAAGTCACTTTTTTAGTGCTATTGTAAATTGATTAGTCATTAAATGAACTGTTGTAAGTCAAGGACTACCTGTACTGTTCTAAACAAAAAACCTGTAACCATATATCCCCATAACCATTAGTCTGATCAGCCCTTGTAACATATGTCACAGCCTTCAAGATGGGGACATCTGCAATAGGAGATCAAAAAAGATAGTTTTCAATTATAGGCTGGAACCAGCATCTAGACTATTCTGACTTCCCACAACCCTACTTCATGTTAATATAAAGAAATTAGGTGGGCACAATTACATATTGAATTCAAATTGATTTACAATCGTGTGTGTGTGTGTGTGTGTGTGTATGTACACAGTATATCTTATACATATAGCATTGTAAAGGTGAAATTTCCACCTATTGTCACTCATATACTGGGTTCCTAATTTTATCTAAGTTCCTGTTAATTTTAATGGTTTTATATTGCTGTTTTATTGTATTGTAAGCTTCTCAGTATCACTTTGGATAGTAAGATGAGTGGCATATAAATTTAATAAATAAATAATACTCATTACCCTATCATACCTATCTATAGATAAGCGCAAAAAGCAATTAAACAAGCATTTTCAAGAGGAGAAAAGTACTTTGAGTCTAAAAGATAACCTCTTGGGATTAGTCGCAAAAGGTTTGAATGTTCTGCCAGTTCCCTTTTGTTTTGAATTATGCTATCCTGATGGGAAATAGTCTTCAAAACATGTAATTAAATATAATGAACAGAAATAGGATTTTACGTACTGTTCTAAAGATATAAAAATATATTGCTCCTGAAAATCTCTTTATAAACTGTTTATCAACACTAAGGTACCCGTAGCTGTAGTTTCATAGCAAGTTTGTTGAAAACTTTATTTCATATTTTTTGAAATTGAAATGATCCCCAACTAATCAAGCAAGGAAGAAATGTATGATATTCTAATAAAGAAAAATAAACCTCAATGGACTCAATGGGAATTGTTTTAACTAAGTGAGCAGAGATTAGTCCTACTAACAAAACTCATGAATTTGGAATACAGAGTACAGAATTCATATTCTATTGCGGCATACAGAGCTATTCCTGTCAGCCATGTGAATGTTACAAGGCTAGCATACTGTGGACACTTTCTTCCCTGTTTGCTTCCACAGGCGCTTCTGCTATGCATTTCCAAGACGACCAGAGGCTAAAGAAAACAGGAATGTCATACATCACTGCAGGATATATACATAATATCAGCTGCTAATCAATATCTCACTATTTCTTTGCATCTGCTCCCCAGTATTTTTTTTCAGGAGCCTGATAATTTAACAAAAAGTGCTTTTCCAAGCTTAACCAGTAAGTGGTCAGAAAAGATCCTTCTGCCTTAATTAACCCAGCTAATTGTTGCAGGCACAAAAGTATGCTGTTAGATATTGCACGATAGGTATGCAAGATCTTTATTCCCTTGTCAATTGCCTTTATTAAGGTTTGCTTCCTTAAACTGCTATTAGTACTATTACTACTATTAATAGTAAAAGAAGACAAGCTCCACCTTTGGGAAACAATATGCCTATGAATGAAAATATGTGTGTGTGTGTGTGTAACTAAACAGGCAGGCATGCCAAGTGGCACAGGACAGGCAAGAATTTACCAGGGGCTTTTTAATTAGGGGTGGACGGAGATGTATCTCAATTCAGGACCGCGCGAGGGAGTCCTGTTCTTTCAAGCAAGAATTCTCAAAGAACAGTTGCTGCTGCGAACGAAAAGCAGCTTTTAACCCCAAGCGCGATGCCACAAATGTCACTATTTCCATCCGAGCCGCCACTGCAATCCTTGCATGCCGGTGAGAAACAGGAAGTGGGAAGAAAAAAAATAAATAAATAACCACCCTCCCAAGCAGCTGGAGCTTACAAAGGGCAATGTTGCAATGAGGGTCGTACTCCTGACCCTCTAAAACTCTCGGGAAACTCCTTCGCAGCCACGGGAGGGGCACCCCATCATGGGAGCAGCCCCACTGGTGGGAGAATGATGGGACGGCTGCGAAAAGGTGCAAGGAGGGGGTGGATTGACAGCAAGGGTCCGTACCGCCGCTTGCCTTAAAGCTCTCGCCTAGCTGAGGTCTGGAGTTGCAGCCACCGCTCGCCATTCCCTCAACTTGGATTTTGCACTTTAATCAGTGGGGTGTGTGCTGGGAGGAATCTCTCCTCTCCTCCTGGCACGCACCCCACTGCCTAAAGCGCTTCCTTTTGTCCGCCTGATTTCTGCTGTGGGCAAAAGAAAGTAGTTTAATCAGTGGGGTGCATGCTGGGAGGACAGGAGAGATTCGTCCCAGCACACACCCCACTGAAAGCTCTGCCTTAGACTTAGTGTGGATGGGCAGGGGAGCGAGGGACAGCAGATGGGCGGGAGAGCGAGGGAGCTATAAAAGCGGGACTTTTTGAAAACTGCGTGGGATGCGGGACAAATTATAGAAAAGCGGGACATCTGGTCACCTTAATCTAGTGGTTAATACACTGGGCTAGAAATAGTGGGGGTATTCAGCAGGTTCTGATCAGTTCTGGAGAACAGGTAGTGGAAATTTTGAGTAGTTTGAAGAACAGGTAAATACCACCTCTGACTGCCCCTGCCCCCATTTATTCTCTGCCTCCCGAGTCCCAGCTGATCTGGAGGGAATGCAGTAACCTTCCCCTGGAGTGGGGAGGGAATGGAGATTTTACAGTATCCTTCCCCTGCCACGCCCACCAGATCATGCCCACAGAAGAGGGCACTGTAATGTGCTCTGCATGTGGCAGCCCTTGAAGAGCATTCGGAGACTTCAGCTTGTCCAGAATACAGCCACACAAGCGATTGTGGGTGCACCCCGGTACACCCACGTTACACCTATCCTCCATGAGCTGCACTGGCTGCCTATTGGATTCCGGATGCGCTTCAAGGTGCTAGTCATTACTTTTAAAGCCCTACATTGTATCGGACCTGGGTACTTGAGAGACCGCCTCCTGACAATTACCTCCCTACGACCAATTAGATCCCACAGATTAGGCCTCTTCCGGATTCCATCAGCTAGCCAATGTTGACTGTCGATCACCCGGTGGAGGGCCTTCTCTGTGGCTGCTCCGGCTCTCTGGAACGATCTCCCCATGGAGATTCGGACCCTCACCACCCTTCAGGCTTTCTGCAAAGCCGTCAAGACCTGGCTGTTCTGGCAGGCCTGGGGCTGATGAGTTCCCAGCCCCACTCGAAATTGTATGGCTGTTGAGGAGTTTTTTAATCTGTTTTCTGTATTTATTTATTTTTTGCCTTGTTTGTTTTCTTTGTATTGTCCCCATTGCCTATCGGTTTGTTAGTCGCCCTGAGTCCCTTCTGGGAATAGGGCGGCATACAAGTTTAATAAACTGAACTTAACTGAAGTGGTAGTAAAAAAAATTTGAATCCCACCACTAGCTACAAAGAGGGAGTGGGAGTGAGGGAAAATCTCGCTTTAGTAATGAAAACCAAGTGGGTAACTTTGGAGCATTTATTTTCTATCATTCCAACCTACCTCACAGGCTTGTTCTTGTGGGAAAATAGGAGGAGGAAGGTGCATTGGATGTGTTCACCATCTTGAGTTATTTGTAAAAAAAAATTATAAAGGCACTATATAAATAAATAAACAAACTGATAAATGTCATTCTAGGAGAAAATCTAGATATCTTAAAGGAAGGAAAGTGGGAGACAAAATTCTGACAATCTGTAGAGTAGTAACACTAGCAAAACCACAGAGGTGGGGAACAGAATGGGGTAATCTGAATGAAAGCTAAATGGTGTCAGACCTGCATTTATATTCCTTTTAGAATTTTGGCCTGCCACACTTTCTCTTATTTCATTATGCTGTTTTTTTAGTATAGTTGATTGGATGGGGGAATAGACAGGAGTGAGAATGTGGAATGTATTGTTTTCATTTTTTACTAGAAGCCAAGGTCATCCTTTGTCTCCGTACCAGTACACCTGACCGGAAGCAGCTGGGCGTAGATGCCAGTGTGGAAGAAGAAGATTGGACCATGTGATGGATTGTGGGTGTGGGGACAAAATCATGAACTTTTAACAGAACTGGAATTCTGATGTCATTTCCAGTATTGGGATTAACACAGATGTGCCTAAGATGTCTGCTTTATTAAATTGGAACCAAAAGGATTGTTTTGCCTTGGACTCTGATTTAATTCTACATGATACTTGGAACGCTGACAGATGGGCTGTTTGGAACATTGACCTAGAACACAGCATTCCAGACAACATTGAAATGCACCTTCCAGGTCTTTCTTTCCACCGCAGTGTTATATTATGTGAACTGTTAGTACTACTTTATATTGCTGTGGTAAGGCCACACTTAAAATATTACATTCAGTTTTGGTTGCCACAATATAAAAAAGATGTAAATACTCTGGAAAGAGTGCAGTGAAGAGCAACGAAGAGGATTAGAGGGCTGGAAGCTAAAATATATGAAGAACAGTTGCAGAAATTGGCTCTGTCTAGTTTAATTAAAAGAAGGACTAGTCTGACATGATAACAGTGCTCCAATATTTGAAGGGCTGCTACAAAGAAGAGTGGGGGGGAGGGAGAGGGTGTCAACCTATTCTCTAAGGCAGTGGTCTCCAACCTTGGCAACTTTAAGACCTGTGGACTTCAACTCCCAGAGTTCCTCAGCCAGCTTTGCTGGCTGAGGAACTCTGGGAGTTGAAGTCCACAAGTCTTAAAGTTGCCAAGGTTGGAGACCACTGCTCTAAGGCACCTGAAAGCAGGATAAGAAGCAATGGATGGAAAGTAATGAAGGTGAGAAACAACCTAGAACTAAGGAGAAATTTCCTGACAGTGAGAATAATTAACCAATAGACTGAGTTGCTTCCAGAAGGTGTGGGTGCTCCAGCACTGGAGATTTTAAAGAAGAGATTGGACAGCCATTTGTCTGAAATGTTATAGAGTTTCCTGCTTAATCAGAGGATTGGACTAGAAGACCTCTAAACCTTCCAACTCTGTTTATTCTGTTGTCACTTTACTTTATTTTCTGATGATATAGGATTTGGAAAATGAACCATGCAAATATTCATATTATAGGCCAAGATCAGACAGGTTCATGTTTTGGACACTTTATCTGGAATGGCTAATTACTTCCAACTAATTCCCAAATAATCTTTATGTTATGTTTGGCATAATTGGGTGGCATGAAAGAACTGACTGTGGGACACAGGAATAGTGAGACTCTGTGATCATTTTTCTCAATTAATTTGACTTGTTGCTTACCATGCACAGTACCACTGTTTCTGTCTCTATATATTTGCAATGTTGTAAAATAATTACTATATCTTACGTGCTGCAAGATTTATTTACTTACATCTTTATTGGTATATAGTAGAACTGCAACACAGCCTATGTTGGTTTTCTTTTTAAATTCTTTGGTTTTATTAAATCATTCAGTTTTATTCATTCAAATGAAACACCTGTGGATATTGCCCACCAATTTATTTATTTACTCATCCATCTTTCAAACAATTCTGGGTTGCTCCCATTTTTGTGCTTTATTGATCTCTGGGATCTCTGATAGTTATTCTGTAAAGAAATAATTTCCATGCGGCAATGACATCCTGATTATATGGACTGCTGTGCTGGCATGAGGAAGCAAATAAAATAGAAATAAATAAATAAATTGGGGCTTGAGATAGGAGAAAGAAAGAGGCAGAAAGACAATGAGAGAGATATAGTATTTATTGAACAAAGTACAATTTACTCTGTAACCTTTAACTGAGTGAAATGGTGCATCACAGGGCAAAGCTTTTTCAATCAAGCTACATCAAATGGGATAATGTAAAGAATGGGATGACCCCTTAGCCCCACGGAAATGAAATTTGGGGAAGTTCTGACTTCTGCCATGTTGCTGGGCTGCCATTGCTTCAGTATCACTGTCACACTGCTGCAATCATATGACACCTCCTTTCCAAACTTCTCTGGTAGCGTCTTGGCTATTTGTTCAATCCCTGACTCAATAACAATCCCTAGCTCAATTCCCTACCCAATAGCAGCAAATTATTTGCCAGAAAGGAAGGAGAAAGAAGAAGGAGGAGGGAAGGGAAGGAAAAATTTTGATCTTCACTGCCACCTTCCCACAAGTAAATACAATGGGAAAGCCAGAAGTCAGAAGTTGCTCCTTCTCATACTGATTTTTTTTTTTGCTCGTACTGGTCATCTTTTTGGATAACAAAATATGTCTGAAATGATGACCCAATGGGTCATGGGTTGTAGTGCTGCATAAATATTTTACTGATAATAATTTCTGTTAGGCCAAAGCTTTTCCTGTAAGAGATAAAATTGAAAATATCTGCACAAGCAGAAGTATAATAGGGCAACTATATTGTGTACTCTAGGTTGACCTTCAAATGTGTGCCAAAAATGTAGTCCCTTGGGGTTATGGAAAAGCAAAATGAGAAAGTAAAAGTGGATAATGAAAGGGAAACACAGACAAATGTTGGCAGGCTGGAGAATGCCAACAGAATTTGATACAGGGTAACTTGTATGAAATAATTTTCCCTTTATTTCACAATTATTACAGATTTCTTCAGACAGACTGACCGAGGAGCTGTCAATACAGTTCTAGAGATCAACAATTGAGTCTGTCATTGGTACGTCTATAACTGTCTGGTTTGGTACAACACCCAAACAGTACAGCTACAGATTTCAACAGATAGTTAGGATTGTAGAAAAAACAATTGCAACCAACTTACCTTCTATTGAGGACATGTATATTGCACAGCAGGGCTGAGAAACTATCTTCAGATTCCTTTACATCCCGGACATAAACTGTTTCAATTCTTCCCTTCAGGATGCCGCTTCAGAGCACTGCACACCAAAACAACTAGACACAGAGACAGTTTTTTTCCATTGTATCATCTCTCAGCTAAACACCTAATTACACAGTATTGTCTTAGGTCTAAGTATATTTACCCATGTAGTGTGGCTGTATTATTATCATCATCTTTTCTCCTAATTGGCATCATTATGATGATGATGATGATTACTCTGCTGTTTTGCATGTACACTGACAGTTTATGCGCCAGAGACAAATTTCTCGTGCATATAAACACACTTGACTAAATAAAGTATTCTATTCTATTCTATTCTATTCTATTCTAGAAATTTCATTGAAGAGAAAAAGAAGGTACAATGTTGGATACTGAAGATTGAATGAAAAACCAAAGTTGGGATTATTTGAAATTAAAGTAAAGTAGAAAAATTTCTTAACATTCCTGTTGTATGTTTTTAATCGGTGAAAATATAGACATTTAGTGTACATAAGGTCTCATGGATTTTTTTTTTTTGCATTATTTTTCATATGTTTGGCCCTAACACTGAAAATATCCTCTAATAAACAATAGAAATGTATCTGAAATTTGGAATATTTACTGAAGATACTCAGTTGTTTGTAAATAACATTTATTGGCAAATGCCAGAATCTCCTGACATTTCCCACTATGCCTATACAAATCTTTATAACAAATGTCAACATTTAACACATTTCTGACATTTACCAAAATGAATTTTCACAGATGTCTTCCTATAGAAAATATTTATATGCCTCTACGGATTAATCTTAGCTTTAGTCAGTAAATTAGCTGCATGCTCACAGTTTTAGAGAAGACATTGACTGTAATATTCTTAGGAATAGGATTGCACTGACATTTAATTTATCCAGGTGTAAATACAATTTTCTTAATGATTACTTTAATTTGCTTAAATAGAAATGAAAATATTTGTAGGAGAAATGTGTATCTTATCATTGTACCACCAGTCTTAAGATATAATGTGCCTCTTACCATCTTAACATCAGTCCTAACGTATGTGCCTACACCTTATTTATTTTTATTTTATGCATTTCTTAGTTTCTTTCAAGATTACCTATGCATTCAGCTGGGGATTCCACCCTACCCTCCTGCTCCTTTCACTCTTAATTTCTTTCTAGTGTCTGAGTGTTTTCTCCCTCTGTTCTGCTTCCCAAATTTTTAATATCATTTTTTTTTGCTTTTTTTTAAAAAAAAAAGCTTGGATCTGCTGTAAAGTAGAACTATAATTCTTTTTAGCATGTTTGTTTCTCAAGAAGATATTTACATAAAAAGAAATCCTGCTATTGTTGCTAATTTGTTTAAAGAATATATGTGGCACTGTGTTTGGAGTTGAAATCAGGGTCCTTGATTTGTGTCCATTGGTACAGTCCTCATTGGCTCAATTGAATATATTCTATTATTGTTGAATAAAACTGTCAAAAGTTGAAGAGAATGGGAGAAAAGCATAAATGTTAAAATGTCGCCAGAAGTCTTTCAAGACATCTAAGATAAGATAACCTTTATTGACATTTTTCCTGTGAACACACTGGTATGATTTCTTGTTTGAGCCTCCCTCTCAGCAATTCCAAGACTTATTTTCTAAAAGCTGACTCCTATTCTTGGCTAAAGGCAAAATGGCAGCAATAACAACACTTTCCAGTTTGGCCACTTGTCAACCATTTTGTGTTTCTTAACTATATGCTAGCCTCGGTATATTCTTGTGACACTGTAGTAGAAAAATGAACTGTCATTCATCTGTAACTATTAATAACAATATTGACATATCTGGACGTGCATGTACTTGCATTAAATACACACATATACATATATTAAAAAAATTTATTAATGAATGCTATATGCTTTTAAAAGTTTTGTTTTAACTTTAAATTCTAGAAGGGTGAAATAGCAAAATATGATGTTTAAGCAATTAAGAAATGATGTTACTTACTTTTTATTTATATCCTAAGTAGCTGCAAACTCTCCAGATTAGTTTAGTTTAATGCCCATTCTCTTCATTATATCTACCAAGCTTCTTATTTAATGTAACTCAACCCAATCCAATAAATTTGCTTAGGAGTGATACATTGTCATTGTCAACCCCTATCAATGGGCTGATCAACAAAAACACCACTATTTTTAATTTAAAAATCATGATTCATGAATGTTATAAATATTGAAAACAAAATGTATACATTTCAATCGAAGCGTTCAAATATTGTGCAAGCAGTCATTGTGACAGAGGACTATATAAACTCCAATTAATTGCACATATTTAATTGTCTCCCTGGGAAAAATATTATTGAAGACTGTTAAATGGAGAGCTATAGCATGCCTAGAGGGAATTGGGTCTTGAAAGCTAAATACTACATAAAACAAGACAGGGAATGCTAGGGACTACAAGCTAGTCTGCTCACTCTAGAGAATATAGAAATAATGGTTTGGAAGAGCTGTTAATTAGCTAATGTATTGGAAATGTGAAACACATAAGAAGCTAATTAAGTGGAATTGATGTACATAATCTTGGACTGTTCTGACCTTAATTTTGAATAGAACTGTTATTCTATGACTTGAATCTTCCTCAAACAGAAGCACATATAATTCTGTGGAGCCTAATATAATTGAGAATCAATTTTCCTGGCTGTTCTTTCATATTTTTTGTTTGTTTGTTTTCTAAAGTTTTCTCTAGACCTGATCTTTCATCTACACTTCGAGGATCACCATTTGTACTATCAATCTTATCAGGGAATTTGACATATCAGGGCTACCCATCTGTACACAACAAGGTAGTTTAGATTTAAAAAAATTAAGCAGGATCTTCAGTTCCTGCTAATTTTGTGTATGTATGGGATGATACAAAGGCTATTCAGTTCTTAAAGATCCCAGGTGGTATATACCATATTTTTCAGATTATGAGATGCACTGGAGTATAAGATGCACCAGGATTTTAAAGAGGCAATTTTTTAAAAAAAGTTTTTGCACTCTGCAGATCTCCCCAAAATTGCCCCTTTTTTGCAAAAATGGATTTGGTTTTTTGTCAAAAAAAAAAGGGGGCATGCATAGCTTTTAGGAGACTTATAGAGTTCCTGGGGGCTGGGGGAGGTAAAATTGAGCATTCTTCCCTCCCCAGCCCCCAGGAGCTCTCTGGAAGCCTCCTAAAGGCTATGCACAGTCATTTTGGTGAAAGGGTGGGGTTTTGGGAGGCAAAAAATGCTGTATTCATTGTATAAGACACACTCAGATTTTCAACCTCTTTTTTTGAGGGAAAAAGATGTGTGTTATACTCCGAAAAATATGGTAGAAGTAAAAATAGAACACATCTTCCAAATTTCTGATGTTCTGCTTCCAAATATCTAAGTACTGTATTTCTGTGATAGTCATTCAAATGTCAAACATAGATAAAATATTCTTAGAAATGCAGAGCTGTCTGTGTGGAAGTCTTGTTTACCTAAAATAGACATTATAAGCATGGAAGCTGATGGTGACATATACTGTGGTTCCCCACAATATGTCCATGTGATAAAAATGTGGGTACCCTGCAACCAGCATGTATTTATGGCAGTTGCAACATCCCTGGGTCATGTGACTGCCCTTTGTGACCTTTTTTAACAACCTCAAGAATCACTTAACAACTGCAGTACTTTGCTTAACAACCACAGCAAAAAAAGGTGATAAAATTTGGCATGACTCACTTAAGAATCACTTTGCTTAGAAATGGAAATTCTGATATCAATTGAAATAGTAAGTCAAGAACTACCTGTGCTTATACATATAAACAGAACAGGTATTTCTCTTGGTATGCATCCACTTCAAATCTTCAAAGTCTCCATATTTCTATGAGGAAAACATAGGGAAAAATTTAACTGTCCCAAACAATGGATTTTTTTAGAAATTAGATTGCTAATTTCTTTTATTAAAATATTGCAACTATGAACTACAATAACCTTCCACCTAGTCTTACAATTGTACCCTGCAAGATTTGAGCCGGACTGTTGAAATGTTCTTATCCCTTGCACTTATGGCCTTGATTTATGGCCAGGCTATGCTGGATTTTCTGGGATATGAGTGTCATATTGTGAGGCACAAATCACAGTACAACAGTATGCATGGGGATCACAGCCAATATTTTATTCAAAAATTGCTGTTTTTTTGCTTGACATATTGCTAAGTCAGGAATGTATTTCAGAATTTATTTGTATATCCCATCTACTAAATTGCGATATGTATGTTATTAATGAACATTTGAAAAATAATGTAACCAGCTAAATGATGTCCGTAAATGTTTCACAAGTATGGGATTACAAAAGAGAGAGCTATCTGAACATCTGGTTTATATAGGAGTAATGAAGCTTGCAACTGTCCAATTCTATTTCTTTTGACAAATTCTTTAGATCCGTGGTACTAGATTTCTAGGCATCTGAAGACATAATTCTACCTTATGATAGTGGAATGCTAACTTTGCCTCTTCTTGACTTCTAGCCAACCAATCCATCAATGCCTTTTAAAATGGGGATAACAAGGTTCTTTTAACAGTCCCAAGATTGTCTACTGAAAAAGACTTACAAGCCCATCTGATGGAAAATGGAGAGCAGTGTGTGAAATGAAATATGGCTACTCTGTCAGGTTTCATCATGTAGTAACCTTTAAAACTCAAACCAAGCAACAGCATATAAAATGCAATGCAGAAATGGCAGAGAGAGAAAAAATATCTATGCCATATTATCATAATTACAGTCTTTCTTCATGAATCTCTGTATGTGTTTATGGAAATGTGTCATTAGTCCAGCTCAAATTCACAGGATCATCTTTTGAGTAAAAACCAGAAGCCAGAAGACTAGGCCAGCTTGTAAAGCTCATTACGTCTCCACAGCTTTTCCACAGTTCCAACTCTGAAGAACAAACCTAATAAAAGAGAACAAGCTTTACTTTTTTATTTTGTTGAAAATAACTGTCTTTTATTTCTATTAGTTTCCTGCCTTCATAAATCCATTTCAGAGCAGCCAACAACAATGTTATTAAAACAGTCTACAATAACATAAAGCAGCCAACAGGAATGCCAAGAGCAGAGAGAGAAAAAGGGTCTCTGTGGGAAAAGACATGTATGGAAAAAAATCAATATGGCAGACATTACTACAAAATAAAGAGTTGCCCATTTTTTTTAATGTGCTTCAATCACATGATTGCATGCATCTTGATTTTTTTAAACTATCTGCCCTTTCCCTCAATTAATTATTAAGGCTGTTAGCCATTCAGATGTGGCCAGTAAAAGAAGCAAATCTTTGCTAGATTATTAAGTGTTACTAGAATCACCATCAAATGGAAGAAGGGGTTCCATTTTCAGAATATTACAGTAGAAAATATGTTCTTTTATGCCAGAAATTTACTTGAATTTAAGCAATTTACTTAAATTTATGTCAGCAATTTACTTAAATTTAATACTGTATATAGATTTACAGTACATACATGTCTGTTCTGAACCCCTCCTTCGTCCAATAACGAATGCTGAGACAAGTTTATATGGAATGCCCTTTAATAACAAGACACCAAAACCTTGGTGGCTGAAAGCCAAGCAAAACAAACAGATAAGGACCTGGACAGCAACTCAGACAAACTCAGGCAGTAATAAACACAGATAAGGCTTGGCAGCAATCTAGCCCCCCTCAGAGTGGTCCATTACCCATGATATGGGAGAAAACAGGTCACAGATGACTTATGATGTACCTTGCACACTGAAAAAAGCAAATATTGTCTGGGCTTGGAAGCTAAGCTGGGTTGAGAAAGGGAAATCTTTGGATGGGAAACTATCAAGGAATACCAGGAGAATATGTTAGAAGCTGCAATTGAAACAATAATCCAGAAGGCGGTAATTGTGATTACTTTTTTATTGTCAAGAAAATTGCATGAATATGTTTATGTCACTTGACCTTTATGCTGAAAAAATGTACATAGAAAATGTATGGATATTCCTTGACTTACAACCAATAACTTAGCTCCCAGTTTTGGTCCTAAGTTATGATAGTTATAAAGCAGGACTTCTACCACATCAGCTGACCTCTCCATGTTGTGACTTTTTCTGCAGTAGTTGTTAAATGAATGTAACAGTGGTAAAATAAACACTATGGTTGTTAAGTGAATGTCACAGTCATTAAGCACAGCCAGTGCTTAATGTGGGGCAGTTTTTTCTGGAAACTGGATATAAAGGCAGTTGCCACCAAAAATATTGTAAGTCACAGTGACACGACCATGGGGCACTGCACACGGATATAAATATTGCTGAGCTTCCAAAATGTAGTCACCAGAGCTTGGGGAGTGGGTGTATGGTGGAATTTCAAATCCAGATCATAAATCCCTTTTCAGAGTCTATTGTAACTTTGAATAAAATGTTAAATGTTAAAATTTGAAGTATGCAATATCTCATTGCAGCATGGAAGACAGTGATCGGTGGGCATTGCTAAATCTGCTATCCTAGTGCAAAGTTTAAGAAGCAGTATATAATCTTTGCATGGTCCCTCCAACAGCTTTTCTAACAGATGTTTAGAGTAAAAAGTAAAGCACTCTACTTGCTTCCTACTGATCGATGAATACTAGAAACAGTGCCTGCTATTAGAAACTTAGAAGGGATTCTTTCAATGGGTTCCCTAAGAAAGGAGCTGGGTTTTGTGCAGGAGTCCAATTGGAACGGCAGAGAAACAGTCCTTGCTGAACCTATCTAATACATTTGTTAGCAATCCAGTCCCAGGAAAGTTCCCTGCTACACCGTTTATCATTTTAATTCTCTAAGGGCAGTAAATATCGCACAGCTAACGATGTTGGATGACATTTGCTTTTGCTTTTTTCTTTCTTAGCAGCAGTCTAAGGCTTCTGGCCAATGGTGCAAACAATTTCCTTGGCAGCCGTGCCACTGTCCCATGGCTTGGCAGCCGCTAATGGGTTGTTTCAATGATCAAGACCTCTTTGCTTCTATTGTTCTGTGATACGTGCTTTCAATTTTCATGATCTATTGTGTTTACAGAGCATGTGAAGTCTTGCTCTTTTCTTTCTGCATTTACCAAGATATGAGAAAGGATTAGAACAGGGTGGCTGCCTAGCATCATATAATGGCACTCGTCTTCCCCACTGTGCTTTCATTTCATTTACTTACGGACAGCCCATATTATTTTACCTCAAATAGTTTCCTTAAAAAAAAAGTCTTGTATCTATGGAACATTCTTCCCTTTTGCACATACGTTTTGTTAGTGCTAAAGATTAATCCTGCAGCTTTGTACAATTAATATAAAGGGATCAAAAGACATAGATAGTAGTACTCTCTGAACAAGAAATAGCAATTGATATCCTGATAATTTTTCTGGATTTTGAAATGTGTATAAATCAGTTGTGGTTCTCCATTGTGAAAAGTTGCTAGATCTATGGTGTGAGCCATAAGCAATTATCATGGTGTGATTATGATAATCATTTGAAAATAGGGGCATTTTTTTCCCAATACTTTAGTAGTTATACTCTGAACCTCTTCCTGTATAAACGAAACGTCTTTTGAAGTGATTCCAGTTTAGGTAGTCTAAATATACTTACTTTAACTAATAAAAGGAGTCATACAGCTTTAGTCAAATTCAAAGTAATACATTAATGTTGAATCACAGAGGTCTTTTGTCATTTGGTGCTATAAAATCAGCACTTTCCTTCATTTCTGTTAGAAAGATTAAATAGGCAAATCATACCTCAGTATGGCAGTACTAGTATGGGAAGAAACATAAAGAAGGAGTATCAGAAGACGAAAAGGTCCAGGACAAATATATGGTGATATCTCATTATGATTCCCACAAATCAGAGGTGGTATTCAGCAGTTTATGGCCAGTTCTGGAGAACCAGTAGTAGAAATTTTGAGTAGTTCAGAGAACCAGTAAATACCATCTCTGACTGGGCCCACCCCCATCTATTCTCTGTCTCCCGAGTCCCAGCTGATCGGGAGGAAATGAGAATTTTACAGTAACCTTCTACTGAGGTGGGGAGGGAATAGAGATTTTACAGTATCCTTCCACTGCCACGTCCACCAAGCTATGCCCCCCAAGCCACACCCACAGAACTGGTAGTAAAAATTTTTTGAATCCCATCACTGCCACAACTGCCTTTAGAATCAACCTTCAGTTACATGAACCTGTACGTGTGCAATGCATCCACATTTTATCCACTATCTACTGTGACTATTAAATATATAATTTTCATGTGCATTGCCTACTGTGGGCAGAATATAATATAGATGGTTTACAAGATGAGGGACTTCTCAGCCAGAAACTCCCTCTCTTTGTAATATTTTCTGTTTGCTCTTTGCTGACTGGTGTAGAGGTTCCTAATTTGGAAATACTCCACAGGCAAAACAAAATTTAGTTGTTTAGCTGTTTGTTTATTTTCTTTACTTCTAAGGCTTTTCAACTCCTTCAGTTATAGGACTCTATGGTTTTGTCCTGTTTTGCTTATTTTATTTAAGTAATATCTATCTTGAGTGGGCTGTATGCCATAGGGATATATTTTAATTACATGAATAAATGGTATCTACTGTTTTGCAGGAGGAAGAAGGGAAGCAGGGAGCCATTATGAAGTAAACTGTACAATGTATGTACTTAGATCATATTTTCTGTCACTTGTCACTAACTACATATGCATATTTTCTTTAAGGTTCCAAGTAGGATAAGTATGAAATAAATTTTCTGCATATATCATTGCTTGAGATTATTAAAATCCTCTCTGAATTTAATGTAATTCTCTGAGACTTTATGATATCCAGCCATTTTTCTTGATAATAGTATCAAGTACTATTATCATGATATATGCGCATGGGCGAGGAAGATGGCTGCCGAGTCCATCGCTCGGCCCCGTACTGCAAAGAAATATCGTGGAGAGGAAGAATTGGCGCTTCTGGAGCTGACCCAAGGGAGGTGAGGCCGTTCGAATGTCTAGCGGCCCCGGAGCTGACAGTAGAACGGAAAAATTCGACCCCTCTGAGCTGCCAGCCCCAAAAGACGCCAGCATTGTTGGCCGCGGATGCCGCCTAACATCGCGGCTTGGATGAAAAACGCGGCTGGAACGAAAAAAACCCGTGGAGGCCGGCAAGAAGAAAACGAAAGTTGCTGAGAGGAGAAATTGTGCCTGGGACTGAGCGGAGGGAAGTGGGGGTGGTGCGAACGTCCTATGATCCGGAGCTGGCAGCGGACCGGAAAGATTCTAATTTTCCGAGCTGCCAGCCCCGAGGGACGCCAACATTGCTGGTTGTTATCGCCGCCCAACATTGTAGCTCGACCTTCCCTCTGTGTTTGCCGCCGCCCGCTGCCGCTGAGCTGTTGGCTCGCTGCCATTGGCCGAGGAAACGCCGCAGCTCGTGGATGTCACAACTTTGTTCGGTTTTCGAGATTTGTGGTCGGACTACCGAGGGTCTCACGGTCCCCCCCTATCCCCCCCTATCTCCTGCTTCCTGCGGCCCGCTGCCTGTTGGCCTGCTGGCTCACTGGCGGCGGAGCGCTGTGGGTGCACCGCGCCTGGCGAACTTGGCGAGCTGGAAGACTGCATGAGTTGGTGACCTTGGGGGGGAGTTTTACTTCTGGGCCCACTTTTTGACTCTTTGGTTCGCTGGGGCCCTTTGAGAACGTTGGGCCCGACCACTGAATGGGACGCCATTCCCCCCCCCTCCTTCTTCCATCTGAGGCGAGTTCCTTTTCCTCCTGTTTTCGATCTTTGGAAAAGACACTAAGGGGGTTGTTGGGAATGAACCCATGCATCAGGCCTTGTTCATCATGGTTGATCTCCTGGCTCTCACTACTCCAGCTGACACTCGAACTTACTCTATTTCTCAGTCACCTCCCCCCTTGGACTATATTGAACTCTTCAGAAGGGCCTTCCTCAAGGTGTGGCCCTCCCCTAGGAGAGGGCAGAAGACACCTTTGGACTTATATTTTCTATTTTATACTATATTGGACTCTCCACCGGCTTCGGTTGATAACGTAAGCCTAGTACGGACTTTGTGAGCCAGCGCAATTTTTAATTTGGTATGTTGAGTGTATGGGATTGGATGTGACAGTGTGAATGACCCACTTTTTATTATTAATATTGCTGTATTTTTGTGTTTTAACTATTGCATGGGGATTGTCTGTGCGAGTGCCTGAGTATGTTTGATTGGGAGGACCTGCCGGGGAATGCGGGGGTCACCGGGGTGGTTGGGGGGACTATGCCCACGGGAGAGGGTCGGAGCATTGCGGTCATAACAGGAAGAGGCAGATATGGCGGGGACTTTAGGGCTGGCCATTACCAGGGAAGGAGGGCTTGCTACATCACAGAGATCCCTCCTTCCGGCCCTATGAGTCCCACTCCAAGGTCAGATGGCGTGAGTAATCAGGACCCTGGGCTCAGGCTGTTGTCGCTAAATGCCAGGTCTGTTGTTCACAAGGCTCCCCTCGTCCGGGACTTAATTTTAGACGAGAGGGCAGACCTGGCATGTATTACTGAGACATGGCTGGGCACGGAGGGAGGAGTCCCCCTCGTAGAGATGTGCCCAGACGGGTTTCAGGTGCTTCATCAGCCGAGAGCCCAGGGAAGGGGTGGCGGTATGGCTATCGTTATCCGGGAATCTTTAGCACCTCGTAGGATCCCTGCTCCGGAGCTTGTCGGGTGTGAGTCCCTGCTGGTGAAGTTGGACCTCAAGGGTCAAGCGGGTCTGCTGCTAACGTACCTGCCTCCCAACTGCATTGCAGCAGCCCTCCCCTCGCTCCTCGAGTCGGTAGCCGAGCTAGCAATTGAGTTCCCCAAGCTTATGGTTTTGGGGGACTTCAATTTGCCTTCGCTTGGTGAACACTCTGATGGAGTGCAGGAGCTCATGGCTTCCATGACAGCCATGGGCTTGACCCAGGTAATTCAGGGCCCAACCCATTCAGCGGGTCACATGCTCGACCTCTCGGAGCAGTGGACTTGTGATCTTGGTCTGAGGGGTAATGAGATCATACCCCTGTCGTGGTCAGACCACTGCCTACTGAGGCTTGATTTCCGGAGGCCAAACCCCCACCGTAGGGAGGAGGAACCGACCAGGTGGTTCCGCCCCAGGCGACTTATGGACCCTTTGAGGTTCCAGACGGAGCTTGGGGTTATTCCTGATACTCTCGCCCACAGTTCGGCTGCTGCCTGGCACTTGGCGGCATCAGAGTCCCTTGACCGGATTGCGCCACTACGGCCCCTCCGGGTCGGCGGATCCCGGAGGCCTCCTTGGTTCACCGAGGAGCTCCGGGAGAAGAAGCGCCGGAGGAGACGCCTAGAACACTTGTGGAGGTCCGATAAGTCCGAATCGAACCGAGCACTTCTGACAACATGCACCAAGGAATACATCAGGGCATTGAGGACAGCTAAAAGAACATATATTGCCACCTTGGTTGCGTCTGCTGAGTCCCACCCAGCCGCCCTGTTTAGGATAACCCGCTCCCTCCTAAATAGGAGGGATGCGGGGGACCCCCTACAGGGTAAGGCTGAGGAGTATGTCCAGTTCTTAGCGGACAAGGTTGCTCGGTTTCGGTCGGACTTGGACTCCACCTCTGCAGATCCAGCCGAGACACAGGGGGATAACTTGGCAGACCATCTCTGGGTTGAGTTCCAAGATGTTGCCTCAGGGGATGTGGAAAAGGCCATACGAGCTGTGAGTGCCTCCACCTGCATACTGGACCCGTGTCCCTCCTGGCTGGTTGCCAACAGCAGTGAGGTGACACGAGGGTGGATCCAGGCGGTCGTTACCGCCTCCCTTCGGGAGGGGCACTTCCCCGCCGCACTTAAAGCGGTGGTGGTGAGACCCCTCCTGAAGAAACCATCCTTGGATCCAGCCGTTCTTAACAACTACCATCCAGTCTCCAACCTCCCCTTTGTTGGGAAGGTTGTTGAGAAGGTGGTGGCCTTCCAGCTTCAACGGTCCTTGGAGGAAGCTAGTTACCTTGACCCCTTCCAGTCCGGCTTCAGACCTGGTTACAGCACAGAAACCGCTTTGGTCGCATTGACCGATGATCTCTGGAGAGCCAGGGATGGAGGCCATGCGTCCATCCTGGTTCTCCTTGACCTCTCAGCGGCTTTCGATACCATCGACCATGGTATCCTTCTGCGACGACTGCGGGAGGTGGGACTGGGAGGCACTGTTTTACGGTGGTTCTCCTCCTACCTCTCGGACAGGTCACAGTCGGTGTTGGTTGGGGGGCAGAGATCATCCCCGAGGCCCCTAACTTATGGGGTGCTGCAGGGCTCGGTCTTATCCCCCCTACTATTTAACATATACATGAAACCGCTGGGCGAGATCATTCGGAGGCACGGGATAAAATACCATCAATACGCGGACGACACACAGTTGTATCTGTCCGCCCCGTGCCAACTCAATGAAGCGGTGGACGTGATGAACCGGGGCCTTGAGGCCGTTAAGAACTGGATGAGAGCTAACAAACTGGTACTCAACCCAGACAAGACCGAGTGGCTGTTGTGTTTCCCTCCCAACAATTTGGCCAATGTTCCATCACTCAGGCTGGGGGGTCAAATTTTACACCCCTCAGACAGGGTTCACAACTTGGGAGTCCTCCTGGACCCACAGCTGACTTTCGACCATCATTTGTCAGCTGTGACCAGGGGGGCATTTGCCCAGGTTCGCCTGGTGCGCCAGTTGCGGCCCTACCTGAATCGGGAGGCCCTCACAACAGTCACTCGAGCCCTTGTGATCTCTAGGCTGGAATACTGCAATGTGCTCTACATGGGCCTGCCCTTGAAGAGCATCCGGCAACTTCAGCTAGTCCAGAATGCGGCCGCGCGAGTGATTGTGGGCGCACCACGGTTCGCCCACATAACACCTATCCTCCGCGAGCTGCGCTGGCTACCTGTTGATCTCCGGGTGCGCTTCAAGGTGCTACTTACCACCCATAAAGCCCTCCATGGTAGTGGATCTGAGTACTTGAGAGACTGCCTTCTGCCGATTACCTCCCTCCGTCCCATCAGATCGCACAGATTGGGCCTCCTCCGAATTCCATCCGCCAGTCAGTGCCGACTGGCGACTACGCGGAGGAGAGCCTTCTCAGTAGCAGCTCCGACCCTTTGGAACGATCTCCCCGTGGAGATTCGTACCCTCACCACCGTCCAGACCTTCCGCACAGCCCTTAAGATCTGGCTATCCCGTCAGGCCTGGGGATAAGATCCTAATCCGCCCCACCCGAATGCTGAATGAATGTTGTGTTTTACTGTTTTATTTTATTTTATTCACATATTTTATGTTTTGTCTTGCACTCCCTCCCACGAATTGTAAGCCGCCCTGAGTCCCCTCAGGGAAAAGGGCGGCCTATAAATGACAAATAAAACTAAACTAAAAAAAAAAAGTAGCTTCCTCCTGGGATTTAATTTTTAAATCCCAGTCTAGTTTATAGCACTGAAATATTCTACCAATCTCTTATCAAATATTAGTCAGGCCTGACCAGGTTTAGTTTCTGTGCTATAGTCAACCAGGCATGAGTGACCATTGGAGAAGGTAAAAACAATTACCAACCCACCTTAAGCATGCCGCTGCAGTCAGATGCTGTAGCCTACTGAGCCATTATTTTACTGATTGTAAATAACTGTCCCCGAACAAGGCTCCAGTGATCCTGATACTTAGGATTTTTCTCCTTTGAATGAATAATATTTTGTATTATTATTATTATTATACAATTGTATCACAGCGGCCAGTTGTTTCGCCGGATTTGGCATTGGTTACTAGTCGGGCCCCACCCAGGGGCTTAGGACGTCGTATCGTATTTTTGTAATATGCGTGCAGATCCAAGCAGTGCGGCTTTTTGCATTTGACTGATGGTGATTTTGTCAATTTTTAACTGTTTTAAATGTAATTCCAGTGCTTTTGGAATAGCATTCAATGTGCCAATTACCACTGGAATTACCACTGCTGGTTTGTGCCATAGTCGTTGAATTTCGATTTTTAAGTCCTGGTTTTTGCGATTTTGTTCATGTTCCTTCTCGGCGACCCTGCTATCACCTGATATTGCAATGTCTATGATTGTGACCTTATTTTTCTCAACCAGTGTGATGTCTGGTGTATTATGCGCCAGTATTTTGTCGGTTTGTATATGGAAATCCCACAAGATCTTGACCATCTGATTTTCAGTGACTTTTTCAGGCTGATGTTCCCACCAGTTTGTTGCTGTTTTAATATTATAATTTTTGCACAAATTCCAATGGATCATTTGTGCTACTGAATTGTGCCGCAATTTATAATCAGTCTGCATGATTTTTTTACAGCAGCTGAGTATGTGATCAACAGTTTCATCAGCTTCTTTGCAAAGTCTGCATTTGGCATCATCAGAGGATTTTTCGATTTTGGCCTTAATGGCATTTGTGCAGATAGCTTGTTCTTGCGCAGCCAGGATTAGTGACTCTGTTTCTTTCTGTTGTTAACCATAACCAAGTTTGTTCACTGTCCACTTTATTTTTTATTTTTTCCAGAAATTGGCCATGCAGTGCTTTGTTCTCAAACTCTCCATTCTTGATTTTATCACATCTTTTCTGTATTCTTGTTTCGACTGTTGGGCCTTCAGTGGTTTTTTGTTCTTTACTTCGATTAATAGATGTTCTTGACTTTCTTTTAAATAATCACCCAGTGCATGTTTTTCTTCTTCAACTGTTTGCTTCACTTGTAATAATCCTCTGCCACCTGATTTTCGGGGCAGGTACAATCTATCAGTATCACCATGTGGATGTAAACTGTAGTGCATTGTCATTAGTTTCCTGGTTTTTCGGTCCAAAATGTCCAAATCAGCTTGTGTCCAGTTAACTATACCAGCTGTGTATCTTATAACTGGTATTTCCCAGGTATTTATGGCCTTGATTGTATTTCCACCATTCAATTTAGATTTCAAAATTTTCCTAACTCTGTTGGTGTACTCTTGCCTGACAATAGTTTTTACTTCTCCATGCTTGATGTTATCCAACTGCAGAATGCCTAAGTATTTGTAGGCTTCATTTTTGTTCCATTTAATTAGTTGGCCATTGGGCATTTCAATTCCCTCACATGCAGTGATTTTGCCCCTTTTTATGGATACAGTAGCACATTTTTCCATGCCAAACTGCATTGAAATATTGGTGCTGAATACTCCGACTGTGTTTGTCAATGATTGGATTTCTATTTCTGACTTTCCATAGAGTTTCAAATCATCCATATATAGTAAATGCAAAAAATTTTCAGCTTCTTTGGCTGTTGGTTGTCTAATTTCATTTTTTTTAAGATTACTGATAGTGGGATCATTGCGATGATGAAGAGAAGAGGTGAAAGTGAATCACCCTGGAAAATTCCTCGCTTGATATTAACCATTCCGTAGATCTCATTCCCTACTGCTAACTCAGTTCTCCATTGTTTCATTGCCTTTTCAGTAAAGGATGTAATATTTTTGCTAATGCCAGTTGTTTCTAAACAATTTATGATCCAACTATGTGGTAGTGAGTCAAATGCCTTTTTGTAATCAATCCAGACCATATTCAAGTTCGTTTTTCTGTTCTTACAATTTTCTAATATCATTTTATCATTTAGGAGCTGATCTTTTGTGCCCCTGCTCCTTCTTTTGTTGCCTTTTTGCTCTACTGGCAAGATGTTGTTTGTTTCCAAATAATCCATCATGTTATCTGCAATAATGCCTGTGAGTAATTTGAAGGTTGTTGGCAAGCATGTTATTGGTCTGTAGTTTTCAGGTGTTGTTCCTTTAGTTGCATCTTTCTGAATCAAGTATGTTTTTCCAGTTGTCAACCATTCATCAATTTGGCCCTTTTGTAAAATTTCATTCAGTTGCCTGGCCAATATTGCATGTGAACTGGTCAGATATTTGAGCCAGAAACCATGTAATTGGTCCTTTCCCGGTGATGTCCAATTCTTTACCTTTATTACTCGATTTTTGACCATCTCAGTTGTTATTTCTAATACTTGCATTTGTTTGTTGCCAATGCTTTTCTCAAGTCATGTATCCACTTTGCTTCCTTATTGTAGTCCTTTGCATTTTCCCACAATTCTTTCCAGAATTCAACTGTGGCCTGCTTTTCTGGTTTTTCACTTTTGGTGTCACCATTCACATTAAGACTTTGATAAAAACACCGTTGGTCTGATCGAAATTTCTGATTTTGTTTTATTGGATGATTCGTGCCTCATATCTTTCAATTTTTCTAGCTGTTGCTGTTATCCGCTGTTTTACAATCTCTACAGCTTCATTGATGTTTCTTGTATCCAATCTATATCTTCTGATTAGCCGATCTATGATTTTGTTGTTTTTAAGCCGTTGCTCATACATGTTCTTTAATTTACTAGCATCTACTCTTAATTTTTTGACTTTTTGTTCTAATTGGATTTTCCACTTTGGCTTTGATGCTTTTTCTGTTGTGTGACTAGGCACTTTGATTTTAATGCCTAGTTCATTAGTGACTATTACAGCTGCACTGTACATTAACTGGTTCGTTTCCAAGATGGATCCTGATTCAATTGTTGAAAACACTGCATTAACCATTTTCATGATAGGGGCCAAAATTTTCTTAGGCACAGTTTTTATTGATGGCAAACGTTGCCTTTCCTCATTAAACAGAAAATGCTCCATGATCTTATCCTTCAATTCTTTTTGTTTTTGAGTTAGTTCATCAGTTGGTTCAGTGATAACTGGTTCTAGTGGTGGTGGTGTTATTTCCTCCCGGAGAGCTTCTTCTGGGAGTTCTACTATAATGTCTTTAGTTGTGTCTTGAATATCAGTTATTTCCGCTTGTGATATTGTTTTTTTGGTTTTGCAATTTGCCTGAATTTCCTCAAGTTCAACTTCACTAAACACTTTATTCCGTATAATAAATCGCCTTTGATCTGCTAGTCGTTGTTCACTAACATTTGAATCTGGATATTGTTGTTTCCCTAATTCATACATTCGCTTTAAATAACCTCTTTTTTCTGGCTCTGAGTTGTAGTAACAGGCCATTATGGCACGGTTTTCATCTGCACTATATTTTTGTCGTTTTGTTGGCTAGTCCACTTGCAGCCCACTTGTCGACGGATGTCCAGGGACCCCAACATCCGCTGCAGTCCTTGTTAACCCATGTGACGACCGATGCGGTATAAAATTTTTATTCGTTTCTTTCACCATATTGTATGGGTTGGCAGTTTTTTTTTTATGGGGCTAGGTTGCCAACCTGACCCCAACCCTCCTCCTTTCTCATCTGGGCTTGGGACCAGCAATGGCAGAGTTGGACCGGCAATGGTGGAGTTGTTGTTGTTGTTGCTGTTATTATTATTATTATTATTATACAATTGTATCACAGCGGCCAGTTGTTTCGCCGGATTTGGCATTGGTAACTAGTCGGGCCCCACCCAGGGGCCTAGGACGTCGTAACGTATTTTCATAATATGCATGCAGATCCAAGCAGTGCGTTATTATTAGTAGTTATTATTATACAATTGTATCACAGCGGCCAGTTGTTTAGCCGGATTTGGCATTGGTTACTAGTCGGGCCCCACCCAGGGTCCTAGGACGTCATAACGTATTTTCGTAATATGCGTGCAGATCCAAGCAGTGCGGCTTTTTGTATTTGATTGATGGTGATTTTGTCAATTTTTAACTGTTTTAAATGTAATTCCAGTGCTTTTGGAATAGCACCCAGTGTGCCAATTACCACTGGAATTACCACTGCTGGTTTGTGCCATAGTCGTTGAATTTCAATTTTTAAGTCCTGGTATTTTGCGATTTTGTTCATGTTCCTTCTCAGCGACCCTGCTATCACCTGATATTGCGATGTCTATGATTGTGACCTTATTTTTCTCAACCAATGTGATGTCTGGTGTATTATGCGATAGTATTTTGTCTGTTTGTATGCGAAAATCCCACAAGATCTTGACCATCTGATTTTCGGTGACTTTTTCAGGCTGATGTTCCCACCAGTTTGTTGCTGTTTTAATATTATAATTTTTTGCAGAAATTCCAATGGATCATTTGTGCTACTGAATTGTGCCACAATTGTGCGATTTTTTTACAGCAGCTGAGTATGTGATCAACAGTTTCATCAGCTTCTTTGCAAAGTCTGCATTTGGCATCATCAGAGGATTTTTCGATTTTGGCCTTAATGGCATTTGTGCGGATAGCTTGTTCTTGCGCAGCCAGGATTAGTGACTCTGTTTCTTTCTTTAATGTACCTGTTGTTAACCATAACCAAGTTTGTTCACTGTCCACTTTATCTTTTATTTTTTCCAGAAATTGGCCATGCAGTGCTTTGTTCTGCCAACTCTCCATTCTTGATTTTATCACATCTTTTCTGTATTCTTGTTTCGTCTGTTGGGCCTTCAGTAGATTTTTGTTCTTTACTTCGATTAATAGATGCTCTTGACTTTCTTTTAAATAATCACCCAGTGCATGTTTTTCTTCTTCAACTGTTTGCTTCACTTGTAATAATCCTCTGCCACCTGATTTTCGGGGCAGATATAGTCTATCAGTATCACCATGTGGATGTAAACTGTAGTGCATTGTCATTAGTTTCCTGGTTTTTCGGTCCAAAATGTCAAAATCAGCTTGTGTCCAGTTAACTATACCAGTTGTGTATCTTATAACTGGTATTGCCCAGGTATTTATGGCTTTGATTGTATTTCCACCATTCAATTTAGGTTTCAAAATTTTCCTAACTCTGTTGGTGTACTCTCGCCTGACAATAGTTTTTACTTCTCCATGCTTGATGTTATCCAACTGCAGAATGCCTAAGTATTTGTAGGCTTCATTTTCTTTGCATTTAATTAATTGGCCATTGGGCATTTCAATTCCCTCACATGCAGTGATTTTGCCCCTTTTTATGGATACAGTGGCGCATTTTTCCATGCCAAACTGCATTGAAATATCGGTGCTGAATACTCGGACTGTGTTTATCAATGATTGGATTTCTATTTCTGACTTTCCATAGAGTTTCAAATCATCCATATACAGTAAATGCGAATTTTTTTCAGCTTCTTTGGCTGTTTGGTAGCCTAATTTCTTTTTTTTTTAAGATTACTGATAGTGGGATCATTGCGATGATGAAGAGAAGAGGTGAAAGTGAATCACCCTGGAAAATTCTTCGCTTGATATTAACCATTCCGTAGATCTCATTCCCTACTGCCAACTCAGTTCTCCATTGTTTCATCGCCTTTTCAGTAAAGGATGTAATATTTTTGCTAATGCCAGTTGTTTCTAAGCATTTTATGATCCAACTATGTGGCAGTGAGTCAAATGCCTTTTTGTAATCGTAGTTGTTATTATTATTATTATTATTATTATTATTATTATTATTATTATTATCATCATCATCATCATCATCATCATCATCATCTTTGGTGAGATTCACAGCCTTTGGGGTGGTTGGTAGTTCTACAGCTTGAGTCCTAACCAAGGACCTAGGAACTGTTAAGGTAACGTCGGAGGATTTAAGTTGTTCTAAGTAGGGTGGTTTTTTGTAGAATCAGAATGTTCAAGTCTGAAATTTAAAATTTCCAAATAGCAAGGTAGCCCTTTAGATATCGCTCCAAGGGCTCCAATTACAATCAGAACAACACACACTTTCTTTTTCCACAGTCGTTCAACTTCAATTTGCAAGTCCTGGTACTTTGTGATTTTTTTCTTGCTGTTTATCTTCAATTTGTGCATCTCCAGGTATTGCAATGTCAATGACTTTTATGATGTTTCCTCCATTCAGTTTGGACTTTAATATCTTGCGAATTCATCAAATGTACTTTGCTGAAGTTAATTCCTTGATTTTATTATGCATTAAGTCAGAGGTTTCTAAAATTTCCAAGGATTTGTATTATTACTTGTATTATTATTGTTGTTGTTGTTGTTGTTACACTTTACATTTGTTTCTTTTCTTCATTTCTCATGTGTTTTGTATCCATTCCAATAGATTCCATTGGACTCTCTGAGGACTTAATGCAAAGATGAGAGACTTTTGCCCATAGTAAAGCTTTGAAAATCACTAATGTCCTGCCAGGAAGGGAGGGAGGGAGGATGGGAGGGAGGAAAGGAGGGACAACTTTGTTGTCCAAAAGGTAGAGGAGGAAACTAGAAAGACAGCCACACTGGACTTAATTCTTACAACAGAGAAGAAGTGATAGAGGGTGTTAAAACTGCAGGAACCTTGGGTGAGAGTAACCATGTCATACTAGAATTCAACATAACACAAACACAAGCAATAGAATATAATGATACCAGAGTCTTAGATTTTAAAAGAACAGATTTTAATAAACTCAGAGACAACTTGGGAAAGACTCCTTGGATGAAAATCCTAAAGGGGAAAACAACTCAAGAATCTTGGAAAACTCTGAAAAATATGATCATAAAAAGAAAGAAGGAAGGAAGGAAGGAAGGAAGGAAGGAAGGAAGGAAGGAAGGAAGGAAGGAAGGAAGGAAGGAGACATACAAACATGCATCCATTTATAATTGGCTATAATATTGAAATGAGGTAATAGTTACAATAATCGTAAATGATCATTTAAATTTTTTAAAGCAATTTCACAGAATATGCTGTCATCTAGAAGCAGGACTGCTTTTCACAATGAGCACTGATAAGCCCTCCAAAAAGTTCACTGCCATATGTAAAAAGCAAACCAAGAGACACAGAAACTTTTTTAAAAGGTTGTTTTTTTTCTTTGGCAATGCTGGTGTTTAGCACTAAATGTTTTATGCAGTAGTAATCAACCCTACTTCTTGCTGTGATATGGAGATGCAAAGATGTCGTGGGATCAAAGTGAAAGTGTTTATGGAGTCTTCTGGCCAATTCTCAGAGAGACGCTAAGCACCTGCAACTCTCATTAAATTCAGCCTGCTCTAAAAGCATTCAGCAGGTGTTCATTTTCTCCTTTACATGAGCACTTTTTTTAAAAAAAAAATAATAAATACTTTTGACGAGGAGAGAAAAGAGCATTAGTGTCTTCTCTGACTGTCAAGCAAAACACATTTCATCCCCTGATTATTGTTATAATTGCTGATATTTAAGTACTTCAGCCACCTTACATTCTTTCTGCAAAAATCTCATTTGATGCTTCTGAACCTCTTACTTGCCATTTAACCACTTATCCATAGAAAGAAATTACAAAGTGGAGCTCTCAGGATTTGACTGATAAGCTATAATGCCAGGGTGTGTGCTTGGGCACGGAGAACTTTAAAAAAAAAAGCAGCAGTGAGAGACACTTATTTAGAGTCTTGGCAGACTCTTGAGATACTGGACAACATTTTTATGGCTTGGTGCTAAACTTGTCAGTATGGATGGAGGGTGTTTTGGAGGGTAGGGATAAATGTGAAGTTGACAGCCAGGACTATATGGTCAGACTATACTAAACTACACAGTAGTCCTCCGCTACCTATTTTTCATATTGACAATAAAGACGGGGTATTTGAAGATGAGGCTTCTGAACTCAACTGGATTTTATGCGATAAAGTCACTTTAGATGTTGCCTTTGTCATTTCCATCTTCTTCCTAGTGTATTCTTGCAAGTGCAGGGTCCACGTTTTGGATAATTGAATGCCACTTTTCATGGTCAGCTGTGTCTCCAGGGTGCAGGCCTGATGTTTGCATATCTTTGTTGATGGTATCTTGCCATCTCTGTTTTGGGTGCCGTAAGGTCACCGGCCATTGACTTCTAATTGGTAGGCAGTCTTGGCAATGGCAACAATGGAAAGTGCTGCTCTCAGGACATGTCCATACCAGCAGAGCCTACCTTCTCTCATCTTCACTATAATTGGTGCCACACCAAAATGTTATTGAAGGGTGTCATTTGTGATGTGGCCAAGAAGGGATATGCCCAATATCCAATGGAGCATTCACATTTTCATGGCATGGAGATAGCTTTCGGTCCCCATTGTTGCTTCCCAGCATTCAATGCCATACAGTGCAACAGGGCAATTTGTTGTCTTGTAAATCTTAGATTTAAGATGAGTTGGCATTCAACTATCACATAACACACCAGTAAATTCTTGTCAATGCATTCAGGCTGCATTCACCCTTGCTTGCACCTTGTAATTGATGTCACCATTGCCTAGGAGGTGGGATCCCAGATACAGAAAAATGTCTTTGTCATTTCCATCTATTGGCAAAAATCAAATTACTAGAATTCAAGCAATGCCTGGCTAGTGAATATGGTGCAGTAAAAGGCTGATTTCCTTCACCTCTCTTGGTAAGTGAAGGGGCTATTGCTGAGAAGCTGAAAGATCACAAAATAATATGGAACAAATTTTCTAGAGAAATGTAGATGGACATGTTAAAAGTTAAGTCTTACTATTTACAATATTGTATGAGTAAAGAAATAAAAAGGGAAAATTATATATTTTAACCTTTGTTCTTTCCTCTAGAAGTGAATGGATTGAGCCTCATCTCTAAATGACCTGTAGTAGTACCCTGAAAGTCATTGATTCTTATTTAACACAGAGGAAAAACACAGAAATGTGTTTTTAATGTGACTACTGCACCTTCATGTTCAGTATGAATATCAATTAGGGTCCTTATCTTAAGGTTGTCTGCCTCTAATCCAAAATTTGACTGGATGTTTTAACATGGGAGCCATGATCAACATAAAAAATCCCTAATTTTATTTCATTTCTCTTGAATTTAATGTAACTAGAGTTGAATAAAATGAATTAAATACAATTTATATAGTTACTCTCTAAATCTTGGGTAAAAAAGAATATTTTTCCTCTTTGGTAACATTTAAAGTAGTAATTAGTAGCAACTTCTGGAGCAGCCCAAGGCCATATGTACTTTAGGATCAAAAGTTGCACACTGCCCTAGTTGGTTTGCCATAGGGACCCATTAAGAAGAAATTGGCTCTAGGAAGCTGAGAGAACATTATTCTTCAAAAGAAGAGTCGGCATTCATATATGTTGCAGAAAAAGATTATATAATCAAAAGAGAAGATCTTTCTAATAGGATAGAATGATGGCACTTTCCTTAAATCCCGAAGTCCATTTTTTGATCTGGAATTTCAATCTTCCCAAATTCTCTGAATAAAAAAGTAATTTCTATCACAGTTATATGTTTTTAAGTTTGACAAATTAACAGTTTTCATCACTCTAAGCTGCAATTAACTGGAATAAACTCAATGACAACAATCCCAAAAGTGCTTTTCTAAAAAGAAACTGGACTTCTTGTTTTTTTTCTTTGAAAATGTTTTACTTCTCATCCAAGAAGCTTCTTCAGCTCTAACTTAGAAGTGTTAGAACATTTCTAATAATTCTAAGTTAGAACTGAAGAAACTTCCCTTCTCCCAAATTCAACTCCTGATCTGCAAATAACATTTGGGAATCTGGAAGTTTTTCTTCTGAACTTAATTATAGGCAGCTCTATAGGTAGGCAGAGAACCCTGTAGCCTTCCAGATGTTGTTGAATTACAATCCTCCATGTTCCAGAAGAATTGCCAATGACAAGAACACTGGAGGGTTACACCAAGATTTGGAGGGCTACCGGTTCCCTATCCCTGCATTAGGCGACAGTCTCCTCAGGCAGCACATGTTCATGGGTGGAAAAAAATCCCAATAGGAACAACAGACCTGGCTCATCTTCTGCTCCACATCACCAAGATTATACCACAGAAATTTGATGACAAACCATCAAAATTCAGTAACACAATTTTCTAGGGCTTTTCATTTTTTATCCAATAAATAAGAAACAAGGCCTATTAAGCCTCCACTGAAACTAACAGTCATTTTGCTGAAACCTCTTCTATCACTGCCTCAGATTCAACATTTGGCTATTACAGTGAAGTCTCTGCACCCCTTTCCAAAGATGGTGGTGATGGTGATGTTTAAAGTAAGGTCCCATCATCAAACAGTTTGCAGATTGATGCTTCTGGAAAACAGCTTGTTGTTCCAGGCAACTTGTTTCAGGTTCCCTTGCCTGCTATTCTCAAGTGCAGTATTGGTGGACTAGCTGCTAAATGGAAAGACAAGTCAGAAAACATTTTTTCTTGGGCTATTTAGGGCCTTTGCTGATTCTATAGATTGCAGTCTTTGGGACTGAAAAACATATTGTAGATAAGGAAAGTGTGTATTCAGAATTTATCAACTGGTAAAAAGCTGCAAATAGATATTTCTACTTGCTATATACTTGTACCATATTCAGTGCAAAGGAGTTATGGGAGATAAAGAATCTAAACACTGGATTTTTAAAAAGAAAATATGAGTGAGATATAGATAATTTCCTTGATATTGATGTTGAAAAAACAGATATTCACTCTTTTCCAGATGCTGCCTATTAAATATTCTATTAAGAATGGATGCAGATGTTAAAGTGATTAAAATAAATGACGTTATTTATTATGGAGAAGGAATGTTATTAATCACATTATTGTGAATGGGATGAAAATTAGAGGTTCAAATGAGACACACACAGCTGAAAAAAATGGTTGGAAATGTGTGTAGCTGACAATGTTTTTGGCTCTGTCAACATAAACTAATCATAAGGGTGTTGCAATAAATAATAACTTTTTACTGAGAGAAAGAATTAAAGATTACTGTCTGGCATTGCTGTGTATTTAAAAAAGAATTTGAAGATGGCAGTACAAAGAATTATCTATTAGTTGATGAATTTTATAGAAATGTATGATAGTGTGAAAAGAACATTAGGAAAGTGATATCATCAGTCAAGGATATGGAAGATGAAATAAACAAACTGGCATTATGAGACCAATTGCTTAAAATAAATAAAGTTAAGTCCTTAATATATAGTGTGTTTGCGTGTATCTATGTATCCCTTGGACTGCAAGGCGATCAAATCGGTCAGTCCCATAGGAGATCAACCCTGACTGCTCTTTAAAAGGCCTGACCCTGAAGATGAAATCAAATACTTTGGCCACCTAATGGGAAGGAAGGACACACTGGAGAAGAGCTTAACGCTGGGAACGATAGAGGGCAAATGAAGAAAGCGATGACAGAGAATGAGGTGGCTAACTGGAGTCACCAAAGCACTAGATGTGAGCTTAAATGGACTCCAGAGGATGGTAGAAGACAGGAAGGCCTGGAGGAATGTTGTTCATGGGGTTACGGTGGGTCAGACACGACTTCACAACTAACAACAACAACGAGAGAAAGAGAGTGAAGAAATATATTTCTATTTCCAAAGAGTCAGAGATTGAGAAAAGAAAGCCATAAAGGAGACTTTCAGGCACCAAAGGTTGGATAAAGAGAAATAAGAGGCTTATAGCAGTCTCAAATTCTCCATTTTAGCCCATCACACTGATGGGTAAAGTCCAGAGAAAAGAGCCCATTGAGGCAACATCAAAACCAGTGCAAACACCAAATAAGCATTCTTGGTATTTCTTACTCACCAGGGTTGTTAAAATGACACTCAAGACACCAACTGAATATACAATATGACGATCACCACATAAACTACAAACTCTGATTTGAACAGAGGTACTATTATAAAATCCTATTTAACCCAAGACATAGCTGGGGTACTGCTGGGCGAGTTCAGAGAGAATTTAGTGACCCTGTGAATATGTATTTTATATAAGCTTGTAAAATGTGATGCCACAATACTTTTATTAGTAGGATAGGGGCTTAGTTTAGCCTGGGGAAAAATTGAAATATTTGAAAGAAGAAGAAGAAGAAGAAGAAGAAGAAGAAGAAGAAGAAGAAGAAGAAGAAGAAGAAGAAGAAGAAGAAGAAGAAGAAGAAGAAGAGTAAAAATGTAATAAACAATAAGAAATTATTGAGCAACACCTCTCTTTCCTAAGCAGTGTTGGAAGAAATGTCCCTCTGGGTTTGGCTCCAAGTGGGGAAAAAGACACTGAAGACATGAAGGCTGCTTGGAAAGATGGTTTTAATGGCAGACATGACCACATGGCTTGAGTTCTGAACAGAAAAGGTGATCACAAGTTTCAATGTTGGTGGAGAAGAGAAGACAAGGAAAAAAGGAAGAAAGAGAAGCTGAGACCCGGTTTTATGCCCTCTCTGGCCTTTGATCTTGAGCTTGTATTCTGATTGGTTGTCAGACTCACATGGGCCCATGCAGGGGCAACTCTCTAGGCTGCTTTTTGAATCCAGGTTTGGTTGAGTTCTCAGATGCCATGTGGGGAGTTGGGTAAAAGGGCCAATATTATCATTCCTTAATCCCATCACTCTGAACCTGAAGGGAAGAACCTTATATTATGTAAAGTGGACTAGCTCAGGCTTTAATGGCTCATTGAAAAAGGAGGAAGGGCAGGAAGCTGCAGGCAGCTATTTTGTCTTTTAAGAGTTTAAGAGTTTTAAGAGTTTTATTAGAATTTGTAGGCCGCCCTTTTCCCTGAGGGGACTCAGGGCGGCTCACATAAAACCGGGAAAGGGGAATACAGACATCAAGATAGAGACATATAATAAAATGGTAGGCAACATACATTCATCATTCGGGAGGGGCAACTATCCTTATCCCCAGGCCTGACGGGCGAGCCAGTTCTTCAAGGCTATGCGGAAGGCCTGGACGGTGGAGAGGGTACGAATCTCTACGGGGAGCTCGTTCCAAAGGGTCGGGGCTACTGCTGAGAAGGCCCTCCTCCTTGTAGTTGCCAGCCGACACTGGCTGGCCGATGGGATACGGAGGAGGCCTAGTCTATGGGATCTTATTGGTCACAGGGATGTAATTGGCAGAATTAACATGTTTCTTTCTTTTCACAGCCAGAGAAATATAGGATATTTCATTTTTCTGGGAAAGGGCTGGGTTTTAACTTCCTACAGCAGAAAGTGTGATTCTGCTACATCCTTTTATAGGTATTTTTTCTGCCCCCCCCCCAATCTACAGAAAATGAATATGCAACACAGTGAGGAAAGGGGGGGACTCTATTGATAAGGATGACACTAGTAGACAAGAATATTGTGGTCAGTGCAAGTGCAATTGTAAAAATTAGGTGGGAACAAGAAATTGAACATTGGCTATGTGAAAATGATCTGGAAGCTATTTCTCAATCCTAGGGACTCCAAAAAGTGTAATGCTTAACTAGTGCAGCAGAGTGGTGATGCCTCCTTCTTTCCCTCCACAACCCAGTCATTTTCCCCACCATTTTCAAGTCCAGGACAAAAAATAATCATTGATTTCTTTTAAAAACAAATAAGATTATATAATTCATATTTGTGGAAGCTTCCTTGGCTTAATTCTCCATATTATTGTAATAGCAAAGTCATGTTCTTTTTTAATGAAAGGTAATTGATGAAATGTCTACCATTGTTTTGAAAAAGCAGGTCAGAAGTGGGAGAGAAGATACAAATCAACCTGGAAATCAAATTGTAGAGTTTCTCCCCAATGCTGGGTTAACGTGACATCCACTTGTTCTTAAGTGAGCAGACAACTAGACCAGTAGTGGGATTCAAATAATTTAACAACTGGTTCTTTGCCTTAATGGCCAGCTGGGTAGGCAGGGCTCAGTGGTCATGTGACTGGGTGAGCATGGCAAACTCAACATCACTCACATCGATGGGCGCTTTGCCTTAGCTCTTACAATGTAATCAGGGTTAACCGGAGAGGCAGTTTCTGTAAGCAAGGCAATAAAGATTAGGCTAGAAACACCACCAGAATGTTTCCTTCCTGCCTTCCTTATAGGATTATCCCTGTAAAGTGGGGAAAAAAATAAAAGAAGATTTCTTCCAATCACCGGTTCTCCAAACTGCTTAGAAAGTTAATAACTGGTTCTCCCGAATGGTGCAACGTGGCTGAATCCCACTACTGAACTAGACTCTCCTGTTTTCATTCACTTATTCAGCTGGAAAGATTTTGGCAAAAGCAAAGTTTGGGAAGTGCAGATGACTTGATTTTGGCCAATGGCTAGATGACAGTAAGTCATTGAGAAATAGTTGGATATTACAATAACTTATAGCTTGATTTAGAGAAAGCATATAATATAATGAATTCTGTAGGATATATAATGTATATGTAGCCTCTGTTATAACGTAGATGCTGAGGGGCTTTCCCTAAAGAATGCAATCATTGTCTTCTTTGACTTACAAAATTTATTTTCATCACTTCTGCTACCAAACCTTCCACCATCAGGGGGTAAGTTTTATTCCAGCCTTGCAATTCATGTAATTAAAACATCATCTCACATATTCCCATTGGCTAAGCTGCCAGGAGCTATGGGTAGGCTCTGGATTTCTTGGTATATAACTTTCAGATTTCTCTCATTTATCACTTATTCATGGTAGTCTTTCTGCCACCAGAGGAGTACTCCTCTGCTGGTTTCCAACACCGTCCCTTCTTTTGCACTCTCCCCTTTCTATTCTACATGCAGAGCTGTTGGGATTACTGAACTAGTTTTTTCTCTTCCCTCTCCCAAATTAGCTTTATTCCCTTCATATTATCCTTTCTCTAATTGTCTGAACTTTAGAACTGTGGCTATTAAGCTATATTAAGTATAACCGGCAGGCAGGAAGAGCCTACCTGCTTCTTCCAAAATCTGTCTTGTTGTTTACCTCTCCATCCATCTTATATAATTCAGTGTTTCCCACCTTGCAGCTTTAATTTTTCTTGACTTGTACCAACCTTTTTACAAACTCTTAATTTCAATATTTATGGATAAAAGAATAACAAATGGCTGTTAAAAGAATACCAACCATGTTTATTTGTATATAATTTTTGATCTGTGTAGTGTGTGTGTTTGATTACAAACAATGTGTATATATTTTGGATGTATGCAGACAATGCCATGTTGATGTCTGAGAACCCAAGTTATTTGCAAGTTAGGGTATGAATCTAGAGTTGACACAAACAACAGGTAAGCACTCAAGCTTAACAAAAGGGTTTTTCCAAATATGTTGCGGCTGCAGATGATATATTATTATTTCCGAATGAAGAAATGGCTGAATGCTTGGTTGGTTGCTGTTAATGTTTACTCTTTTTAATTTATTGCTTTTAGTAGCCAACCCTGGGTTTTATTGTCTCTTTAAATAGGTATCACTAGTGGCAATATTGCTTTGGATTTCATACACGTTGTCACTTTCATTTTCTCACCTTCCTTACTATGACCAGTCAGCCACAAACATTAATTTTGCCCTATCATTCTTCTATGCTGGTTTTCCCAATGTATTGGGAATGTATTTCTTCTCTCTGATATGGGATCAAAACTGATCATATGCACTGACAAACTTTAACTTACTTTTATGTTTTGTGTAACTAGGAATATTGAAATCTCTCCATATTAATTAATTTATGCAGACACTGGTCCAAACTTTAAATAGTCCAAATTTTATATACATGCATAAAAAGGTATGTATGTATGTAGAGGGGGTAGAGATTGATCTGCCCCCACCCGAATGTTGGATGAATGTTGTTTACTTTTTAATTATATGTAATGTTATATGTTATTGTCTGTATCCCCCTTCCTATGAGTTGTTAGCCGCCCTGAGTCCCCTCAGGGAAAAGGGCGTCCTATAAATAAACCCATTCAATTCAATTCAATTCAATGTATGTATGTATGTAAGCAAGCATGTATGTAAATGAAAAAGCTTTCTCTTTTAATCATGTCCAAGTTGGGAGTATAGTGCTCATCTCTATTTCTTGGCTGAGGGAGCCAGCATTGTCTGAAGACAATTTAGGTGGTTATGTGGCTAGCATAGCTATACACCAAAGGCACACAGAATCCTGTTACTTTCACACTAAAGTGGTGCCTATTAATCTACTTGCATGCTTTGAAACTACTAGGTGGGCAATTACTTGCTGGGGCAAGTAACAGGAACTCACCCTATTGTGCAGAGCTCGGATCTCAAACCTGGACTGTCAGCTCTCCAGATGACAAGCTCAGTGTCTTTAACTCCTGAGCCATCTACCCCACTCATATCTGTTTATAAATCAATCTCTCTCCCCCCCCCTCTCTCTCTGTGAAATTAAAAAAAAACTGGAAGAAGACAGTTCATTGGTTAGATAACTTATCTTTATACTAATTCTGACACATGAGACAGTCTGGGGATTTTTTTTACAAGAATTTCTGTTCCCTCACTCTTATGGGGTATGTTATTTTTTTAAAAAAAAATCACAAAAAATATTATGATAAAACCTGAAAAGCAGTTAACTAAGGCTTGGCAGAATTAATGTCACTGGAAATGGTATGTGAAAATGACCTTGGGATACACGAAGAAGAGCCACAGACTGATGAACTAATCCAGACAAAAATCACCAGCCAAGAGTACTAACATTAAGTTTATTGTAAAGTTACAGTAACAAAGTCTTGCAAGTCTGAAAGAACCTCTCCTTTCGCTTAATCTCCAAAACTAGGGAAGAGCCCTTCTGAAACACTTTCTGTCCATTCTCCCCCCCCCCACCCCATTCAGACTGCATTTCATTTATCAGACATTGACTTGGATACAGCTCTTCCTCCTTTCTCCCAAGGTCATTCCCATATACTATTGCACATTAAGTCCCAAGCTTCTTGGATGAATAGTGAAACATCTTCAAAGAAAAACTAGAAAGTCCAGTTGCCTCTTGAAAAAGCACTTTTGGGACAACCGTGACCTGGATGACTGAGAATCTGCAGACATTACACATTATGCCAAAAATGAAGCAGCTTGAGACATGTTGAAGTTCTTCATGGATTATAACAACTACTGGCTAAAATAATTTGGATTGTTGTTAGAAAACAGGGAAAAAATGGGATCTTGGCTGCCCTCTAGTGTTCATATGTATTTAACAACCCAGCTACCTACAATATTTTTTTCATATTGAATCTTTCAGCTTAGCTCAAATAAGATTGCCCATCAAAGAATTAGAGATTTGAATCTAATCAGGTTCTCTTTGAATTTTGAGCTTCCAATTTAAAAAATTATATACAAAGATCAACTTTTCATCCATTTATTCTGTGAACTTCTTTTTAATTGTCTTTTGTACTTTGCATTATATTACTTATACCAAAAGATAATAATGTGATGGATATATTTGTTTGTATGCATGTGTATATATATATCTGGATGGCTAAAATAGTTTCCCCTGAAATGTTTATAACGACATCATGTTATATTGTGCTTATTATATGGATGCTGAAAGCATTTTGATCGTTATACTTGGCATGATGCATACTTTTTATATCTGAAATATTAATATGATTCCGATAAAAGTTCCTCTTTTCAAACTATTATTTATATTGAAAATTTTCCATTTGACTAAATCAAATTTTACTGCTGAATGTTGCTATTTATTAATGTTAGCAGCAAAAGGTAATGATAATTCTATCCCTCCATCCATCCCAGAGAATAGACTAGAATAGACTGGACTGGACTGAATAGAATAGAATAGAAAGAATATAAGAATAGAATAGAATAGAATAGAATAGAATAGAATAATATAGTAATGTAATGTAATACAATACAATACAATACAATATAATAGAATATAATATAATACAACACAATACAATACTTTGTTTGGCCAAGTGTGATTATACACACAAGGAATTTGTCTCTCGCACATTAGCTCTCAGTGTACATGAAAAAAACAGAGTAATAATAATCAATAATCAATATATATATGACTCCCATTTTATTAAGAGTCTTGGTTCATTCTACTAGATCTATCCAATATGAATTAGCTAGCCACTGAAAGTAGCATTTTAAGTATCCCTCTACTGCCATCTAGTGTTCATCCAGGTTTTTACCATTCAGGTCTAACAAATCTATTCTGAAATATATTGCATTGTAGTGGTTAGAATTTGTTGATAAGATTCTGGGAGACCATATTTCTATTTCCACTGGTAGCCAGAGATTTCTCATGGCCATTTTCTCACTACCTTCTGATCTAATATTATGTTTATATCCAAAATGGATTCAGACAAGAAGAGAGGCTTTTATTTCCTACAGATTATGATAGCAGCAAGGATGTCACTTCTCTTTTCTTGGAAGTGGCTTTAATCATCCTGTCTGTTCCTTGCTGAGCAGCTTGCATCGATTTCTTTTTGACACATCTTTTTCTACTCTTGTGTCTTTCTAGCGCGCACGTATTTTCTGCACTGCTCCTGGCATGGATCTCATTCTTCATTTTTTCTCTTGCTGTGACAATCACAACAACCAAAACAATAAATAACCATCAAGGTTATCAGTAGACAACACTATGTACAGAAGGATTTATATGGCATTGATGAGATTAAGGTGTAATTCAATATATGAATTTGTGGGTGGATGGATGTAATGGACACAGTGGTAGAAAAAGTACCTTGCAAGGATAGAAAACATGGGGCATTCTGTGGATGTAAAGTAGATTTATTATCTCACTTTTTCTTGCAATCTCACTATTTTATTCTTTTTAAACTTAATACTACTTTTTGTTTTTCCATGCTTTGTAAGACATCGCTTAACCTGGCAGGAAGGAGCATTATAAGCATATGTACATATGTTTTCATGTTACTGCTGATTCATATTATTCTCTTAAACAGAGGACCCAGAAAAAACCTACTGATACAGCATTTTTGACGTACAAACATTCCCAGGGTCAATCTTTGCCCTCTCTATTTAGAAAGATCAATAATGGAACTCATTAGGAACAGTGCATTCCTCCTGTCTCTTGCTGGCTCCTTTGCCAAATAATAATAGTTTCAAATCCTCTTTAGAGCACTTGTTCTCTTTTTATCCAGCTGTCCATGACAGCAAAGATAAGATGTTTGTCCAAAGCAGAATTAATTTCACAGAATTTCCTCTGATTTGGTTATTCATAAGAGTTTCAATTCACTTTTTTTTCAGGAACTCAAGCAGATACATGGTTCTTCCTCTTCCATTTTCTCCTGCAATGGCGATGCTGTGAGGTCAAGATGAATGGAGAAAGGTCTTCCTTTCATGATCTTCCACAACTGAAGGAGGATTTCAATACTTCTCTCTCTAATACCTTGTCTTCTCCCCTGTTTTGAACTGGCATTCATTCATAAGATGTGGCTTTTCTCTTAGTAACTCTTTAGTCTGCGCAAATAATAGCAGCTACTACAACACCAAACTAAACCCTCATTACTGGTTTTGTGGCACTTGAGATAGAAAATTCAACTTCTTTCTCTCTTGCCATGGTAGAAGATGGCTTTTACTTTCAAGTTTTTTTTTTTAATTGGGCAAAAATCTACCAATAATTAAAATCCCTTCCTCATCTCCTATTATAATTTGGTGTCAGGCATGCCTCCTTCAATATCCAAGAAAGAAAAACTTCAACTCCATGTTAATAGAGATAAAGTACTTTTACTAGATATGAAGCTAAAAGGAAAGCAAGATCTGAGCCAAAAAGGCGGCAACATATACATATCAAACATTTACCCCGCACCCTCCCCCCAAATCTCCAACCCAGTGTCCAATCTGCAACTTCCTAAGGCGTCATGTGGGGTGCATGTTCAAACAGCCTCGTCAAGTTGGTATGTGAGACGGTGGTCCTTGACCAAGTCCAAACATCAGCCACCAACAAGTGCAGAAGATGGTATTTAGGTATTTAGGTATTTATTAGGATTTATAGGCCGCCCTTTTCCCTAAGGGGACTCAGGGCGGCTGCTGATGGTGAGAACAAGACTCCTCCAATACAATATTATTCCCTTCCCCAATACCATGCCCCCCGTTCCTATGACAGCCGATAGTAAGCAAGCATAGCAAAGCAGCCGTAAGCAAGTAACCAAAACAGAGGCTGACATCCGGCCCTCCTTCAGAAAGGAAGGGTTTTATGCTATACATCTATTTTAGATGTATAGCATATACATCTATTATAAAATCAAGGCTTGTCAGGATAACTGGTGTAGAACTTCTGCAAACATCTGGGAGCTCTAACATGAGTTTTCTCAACCCATTCAGCCTGGGAAGGGGAAAAATGTTTCCAGGAGACCAAATATTGAACGGGCCCCCTATGTTTTCTGGAGTCCAATATTTCTTTAACTTCAAAATGTTGCTCTCCCTCAATAAGAAGAGGGATCGGAGGTGAAGGTTGAGGTGGATGAAAGAAAGAAGTATGCTCTGGTTTCAACAGGTTCACATGAAACACAGGATAAATTCTGCTAAGGTTTTTTGGCACCAATACTGGATTTATGATTTTTACAATGGAGAACGGACCAACTTCTTCGGCTTTTGGGTGATTTGCAGAAACTTGGTGGACAAAAACACTCTATCCTCAACTTGGTACTCTTTCGGCTTAACCACTTGTCCGCTTGTCATTTGTGAGCCTGGTGTACTACATCTAACGCTTTGCGGGTCATGGGCCAAAACTGCCAAAGTGGATCACTCCATTCAGACAAGGACAAAATTTGCGATTTCTCCTGAGGCAATTCAGGGATTGGCACAAAGTTCTGACCAAACACAACTTGCCGGTACTTCTCTGTACCGAATTATTGTATGCCACCTCTGTGTGTGGTAACAGTTCAGTCCAATTATCCTGTTGATAATTGATGAAACATCGGAGGTACTGCTCCAAAACAGAGTTAGTCCATTCACAAGCCTCATAAGTCTGAGAATAGTGGGCAGAGTTTATCCCATGGGCGGAGCCAATCAATTTCAGGAACTCTTTCCAAAAGAGGGAGGTGAAATGGACCCCCCGTCTGAAATAATGCGGTCAGGCACTACATGCAACCTATATACACGTGAAATAAACAATTTAGCCAACGACTTCCCTGATGGGATTTTGGAAAATGAACCTGTTTGGAAAAGAGATTGGTGATAATCCAAATAAAGGTATTCCCCAGACTTTCTGGTAACTCAACAATAAAGTCCATTAATATCTATTTCCATGGGATCCCCGGATGGGCAACACTTTGGAGGATACCCTGGGGCTTCCCTAGTGGTCTTTTTCCAGCCACACAGATGGGACAACTTGCTATGTAGGACTTAATGTCTTTTTTCAATGAAGGCCCCCAAAATTGCCTCTTAATCAGATGCAAAGTCTTTACAAATCCTAAATGGCCTGCCATTCTCGAATCATGGGCCCGTTGAAGTATGACAGGTTTCATGTCAGCTGGAATGTACAGTTTAGCTCCTACCCATGCCAGTCCATCTTTCATGGTGGATTCATCAGAATTTTCCTTGAACCAATCATTGGATTCAAGGACGTCTTTGAGTTTGTTCATTAGGTCCGTAGTTACATTCAAGTCTACTGGGCCTTGGGTCCTAGTAATCATTGGGGCAGAAATATTTCTAGTTGGGATGACCGGATGAACCACGCTCAGTTTAGAGCTGTTGTACTGGGGAAGCCTGGACAACACATCGGCCATAAAGTTCTTCCCCCGGAATGTATTTCAGGGTAAAATTGAACTGGTTGAAATGTTGTGCCAATGCACTTGTTTAGGTGACAGTTTTCGCAGGGTCTTCAATGCTTCTAAATTTTTATGATCAGTCCATACTTCAAAAGGGTGTTTCGCTCCCTCCAGGAAATGTTGCCATGTCATCAAAGCCCTATCTAACAGCAAAAGCTTCCTTCTCCCATATGGTCCATCTCCTTTCTGTCTCTGTAAGCTTACGTGAGATGTAAGCACACGGTTGCAATTTACCGTCAGCGTTTCTTTGAACTAATACCGTCCCCACCACCACGTCACTGGCATCAGCCTGTACCACAAATAGCACATCCATTTCAGGGTGTTTCAAAATGGACTCTGCTGCAAAGAGTCGCTTTAATTTCTCGAAAGTGGCTTGACACTCCATAGTCCAATTCAAAGGCTTTCCCGGGCTAGGTTTTGCTTCTCCTTTAGATTTTAGAAGATTTGTAATGGGCAGAGCGATGTTAGCAAATGAGGGAATAAATTGATGATAAAAAATTGCAAATCCCAGAAAACTTTGCAATTGCTTGGGGGTGCGAGGAGATGCCCAATCAGTAATGGCCTGGACTTTTGCCAGGTCCATCTCAATGCCTTGGTGGGAGATACGGTATCCCAGGTAATCAATCTTCTCCTAATAAAATTCACATTTAGACAATTTTGCATAAAGTTCAGTGGCTCAGAGTTTCTTGAAGACTGAGCAGACCAAAGTCATGTGTTCCTCACGTGTTTTTGTGTAGATAAGGATGTCGTCGAGATAGACTAACATGCCCTTGTACAGGTGCTCATGCAAAAGGCAATAGGCACTTTCAAAGCCCTCAGTCTTAAACCCATTTTCTCCACCACCTCCAGGCTGATTACACATCAGGTGCATCCAGAGTCTAAAAGGGCCAGCATCTTCCCCTCGGCTCCAGTTGATGGCACTTTAATCTATTGGAATGGTCATGGGGCCCGATCAGGGACTCACCAAGTGGTCATCATCTGAATCATTTTCACTTTTTCCCATGGAAGAGGAGGGTTCCTTCTCCTGGCCGGGAGGAAGGACATCAGCACCTTCCACGCCTTCCAGGGCAGTTTCACAGTGTCTCCCTAGCTGCCAGCCAGGTTCCTCCCCACCAGCTGGGGTCAGCATATATCACAAAACTCCTGTGTGTAGTCAACCTCAGGCGTCCCCTCCTGGGTTAAGGGTTTCATCCTGCTTTTTGCCTTTTGATTTAGGAAGGGGTCATCAAAATGTTTTCTCATGGCAGCCATAAACTCCTTGTAATCCCTCAGCAGGGGGGGGGGGATCATCATTACACAGGGCTATCATCCAGGCAGCCGCTTTGCCTCCCAAAGCCATAGTAACACTTCTTACTTTGGCAACTTCCAATGAGAAAACTTCCCCATACTCTTGCATGTAATCCCAAACTTGCAGTAAACTCCCCTCCCCAGTTCTTTGGGATCTCCTCTGCAGTTCACTCTAAGTTGAGGAATCTGAGACATTTGATACCTTTGGGGGTTCCCTCTGCTTCTTGGGAGAGCTCATACTGCTGCTGCTGTGGCCCCTCTCTCTTGCCCAGCTCCGGGACGTTTCAGGGCTAACCAGGTCTTCTGATCCCACTTCCACCTGCTCAGCTAATCCACTCTCCCTTTTAGTGAGATTTACATGGGTGCACCATTGTTCCCAAGCCTCCTGAAAAAGGTGTAAAGCATGGGTCATCATGAGATCCTGTCTTTCCGTTGCCTGTCAGTCATCTTCTGGTTTTTGACTGGTTGTGACCCTTGCCATTCTCTTCTCCTGTTTGTTGCAGTGATTAAACATTTGGGTGCTCCCCCCAAGGAAGCTTTTAACTCGGGGATGGGTGTGAAGTCTGATCTTGCTTAATGTCAGGCATGCCTCCTTCAATATCCAAGAAATAAAAACCTCAACTCGATGTTAATAGAAATAAAGTACTTTTATTCAATATGAAGTGAAAGTAGCTAAAAGGAAAGCAAGATTGGAGCCAGAAAGGCAGGAACATACACATATCAAACTTTTACCCAGCAACCTCCCCCCAATTCCCCAACCCAGTGTCAAATCTGCAACTCCCTAAGGTGTCATGTGGGGTGTATCTTCAAACAGCCTCATCAAGTTGGTATGTGAGTTGGTTGTCCTTGACCAAGTCCAAACATCATCCACCAGCATGCGAAGAAGATGGTGAGAACAAGACTCCTCCAGTACAATATTATTCCCTTCCCCAATACCATGCTCCCCTCCCCCCCATTCCTATGATAGCCAATAGTAAGCAAGCATAGCAAAGCAGCCATAAGCAAGTAACCAAAACAGAGGCTGACATTTGGTCTGTTTTCTGTTTCTTTGTCAATTCTGTAGCTGCTATTTGCATTTTTTCCTAAGTATACTTTAAATGTAGAAACATGTTGTTATTACTTTAGCCCCTAGATCAGTGATGGCAAACCTTTTTTGGCTCACATGCCAAAAGCGGGGGAGCTCAGGGGGGGGGGGTGTGTGAGCAGGCATGCCACATCCATAATGCTGTGCGCACGACCCCAGTGTCCAAGCGCACACAACCAGCATTCACCCCATTTTTGGCATGCTTTTTTTCACCCTCCCCAGGCTCTAGAGGCTTTATAGGAGCTTGGGGAGAATGAAAACAGCCTCCCCCACCCCCCGGCGGCCCTCTGGAGGCTTCAGGAGCTTCCCTGAAGTCTCACAGCATGAAAAACCGGCCCTATGAGCAAACCGGAAGTTCAGGGATGGCCTTCAAGTTTGTACATAGGGCTGTTTTTCATCCTCTGGAGCCTTCAGGGGCCTTCTGGAGGCTTCCCTGAAGGCTCCAGAGGGCAAAAAATGACCCTGTGAGCAAACCAGAAGCCACTTCCGGTTTACTCTTAGAGTCAATTTTGCCCTCTGGGGTCTTCAGGGAAGCCTCCTGAAGCCTTCAGAGGGCTAAAACCAGCCCTACGAGCAAACCGGAAGTATGTTCCAGAACATCTGGTTTGGCCATAGGGCCGGTTTTTCGCGCTTCAAGGAAGCCTCTGGAGGGTGAAAAATGGCCTCAAAAGAATGCCGAAGTCAGCTGGCCAGTGTGTGCATGCATGCTGGCCAGTTGATAGGGCAATGCCTCGTGTGCCCTGACAAATGGCTCCGCATGCCACCTGTGGCACACATGCCATAGGTTCGCCATCATGGCCCTAAATATTCCATACACAGTCAGAGATGCTTTATTTTTATAAAATAAATGTACCAGTTTGGCATCTTGCAAATTTTGCTGTTCGTATCAGCCAGGCTTACCTTTCCCCCGCAAAGACAATATTATTTTACCTCCCCCCCCTTGTCTTTTATTTATTTCTAAAATAATTATTGGCCTCTTAGATTGCTAAATCTCTGGGGGCTCCATAATTGCTTTACTTCATTAAGTAATATATTTTATCCACGAATGAGTTTCACAGAGTTTATTTTTTTATTAGCTACATACTGAATATTCTGTTTTATCTAGAGGAAAATGTTAAATTTGATCACTGAAGTCTGATGCTATCTTCTTCTTGAGGTGAGATGAAATCTTTATGGGATCAGTAAGTTATGAACTAGATTTTAATTTCCAAAGATGAATTACTATAAGTAGCAGTAAAATATGGGAAATAACCCAATTTATCCTATTAAGTACAATCTCTCTTGTTGTTGCTTGGAAATATTAATATAACATGATAAAGACAAAACCGTTTTCTTGTTCTTAATTAGGCTGTGCATTTCTTCTTAAAAAGATGGACAGCATGAAATAAACTGTCAGGCCATGCAGCCATGTTCCTTTTGGATCTTTGGCCTGTCATACTTCTACCTTCTATAATGGGGAAATGGGAGGGGGATAGTAAGGAGTAGGATGTGATGTAACCAAAATAAAATTCCTTTTAGATTGCCAAGGTCATCCTTTGTCTTGGCACCTCTGCACTTGACCAGAACTGGATGGGTGGAACTGCCAGCATGACATTGGAAGATTGGGCCATGTGATGGACTTGTGGGTGTGGGGCAAAATCATGAACTTTAACTTGGGGGAAAAAATGGAAGAAGCTTCAGATTCAGGTTTTGCCCCAGATGTCCCAGCATGGCTCTCTTAATAAATTGGAGCTTTGAGCAGCACGTTGCCTTGGACTCTAATTTAATTTTGAATGCTATCTGGAACGCTGAAAGAAACATTATTGGGTTTTTTTTAAAGAGCCCGTGATTTCTTCAATCCTAATGTGACTGTTGGTGACAGAGCATTGTTATGTACTTTTCTGTATTTCTGTCAGAAAAGTTAAACATGCATTATCATGATTTGCTGCTTAAAATATTCTAAAGAAAACAGTAGACACACATCAGCTACTTCTAATTACTACTTAGAAAGCTCCACTGACTCTTTTGTGTTTGTGTTTAATAAACTCTACTAATAGTTTTATATTATCTTAAAAATTCAAATAGTTTTCCCTTTTAATAAGAAAGACCCCATTGTAAATAGCTGAAATGTGTGATACAGAGGTTTAAATTTCACTTGCTTTTCTGCAATCATTATTTGTAGATCACCCGTAAACCTCTTTTGTTCGTATAAATTATGTTTCCTAGTGATTTTTTGTTTGTATATATATGTGTGTGTGTTCATCCACATGCACAGACATTCATATAGTAGGTATGTATGTATGTACTGTATGTACTGTATATATAAACATACAACATACATACATACACACTCACACGTGTGTGTGTGTGTGTGTGTGTGTGTATAGGCAACATTTCAATGAGGTCCCATTCACCATTTTCAGGCTGGTGCCTTTGGCTTCGTGCTTATGTGAGCAACACAGCCAACCAATCTGCCTACAGCAACAAAGCCAGCACTCCACACACTCCCACCAATATTTATAAAAAGACGGCATCTCTGATCACACTTTGCTCGCACAAGCATGAAGCCGAAGGCACCAGTCTGAAGATGGCGAGTGGGACCTCGTCGAAACATCGCCAAGATACTCTCAATCTTACATGGGAAAAGACCCGAATATGCCAAGAATTCTGAGTATCTGCTAAACCCGTATGTTGTCCTGCTCAAGGCAAATCTGCATCAGTGGTGGGTTTTTGTCAGTTCGCCAGTAGTGATGGTGGTGGGAGGCTCTGCCCATTCGCCTGGATGTGCGAGTAAGAACATGAGCATGAGCACATTAACCAGTAGTAAAATAAATGGAACCCCCCACTGATCCACATGTATATATGAGTAGTGTGTCTGGTTTCCTCAACTATTTTAAAGCTTTTATACTCTGTTCTGTACATTTTTAAAAAAGTAAACTAACTGACTTGGTTATCACTGATGCTTTGTTTAATCAGATGGGTCCCTAGAACAATTTTGCCATTAGAAACTTTATAGATAAAATAAATGCTTCTAGAGAAAATCTATCCATGTGGTTGCTGAGAGTCAACACCAACTTCATGACATCTAATCAATTTCTCAGATTGCAGAGGGGCTATAGTATCTAAGTAGAAGAATGCCCTGAGCCTGGCTAATTAGTAGATGCAACTGATATGTCCATCAAGATCAAGTTAGGTTTAAACACTTTGATCTATAATGCTTACTTTGGTTTAAGAATTATTTGATAGAATCTCTTTTCCCAGGTACATCTAAAGTCATCTCTTAAAATCCTTCTTTTACTTCTTCATTGTAAGGTTTGGGGAATGGCAACAGGTTAAAAGAAATCTTGTAGGCATTTAAATTGAACTCCTATTTTATCTGGTTTTTGACCAATTATATTATGTATTTAGATTCACTGATTGAATCCTAACAGTTTAGCGTTTTGTGCTGTTTTTAGTTTGGTATTATTTTTATAGTTTTACTGTATATTATGAACCTCTTTTCATTAGGGATTTACTGCATCATGTACTGTAACTCCAAGAGAATTATGTGGCTAAGATGCTATATTGAAAGCTTTTAAAAAATCAATTAATTATTATAAAAGTAGAAATAAATGTAATATACTATAAAACAACATAACCCAAAATTAATACATGATAACAAAGGAAAGAAAAAGTATACAATGTACTGTTACTGACTCATTTTCAGGACATTTCAAAACTCAAAAATTAATAGTACTAACTGATAGTCTTTCATATACTTATATTATAAAGATTAAAGAGATGCTAAATTCTGATTGATAAAGATACAATCAAATGAAAGCAATGGATTGTTTCATTCAAATTAACCACAGAGGAATTGGCTATAACCTTTTTTCCAATTGCAGAGAACATGGCATGCCCTAATACAATCCAAAACATTTTCCATAGATTTCTGATTTTTTTTTTTAAATCCAGCATAGCACAGTACTTTAAAATATGAATGAATGAAGAACATAGGGTTCAGGTGAGAAGGAATAAGGAAGAAAAGGGAAGATATCTTGTAAGGAATGGAATGAAAACTTCATTTTCTAGTTCTTTAACTTATTTCTCATGTATTTCTACAACTCCTGTTTTTCTTCACGTCATGTTCTAAACCCCATAAAAATATCATTCAGTGCATCAGGTTTTTTTCAAACAGCATGTGTCTAGTTACACATTAACTTAAAAACAAAATTAAGGTCTATAGTTCCATGAATTAGCTTCTTCTCGTCTCCATGCAATTCCTTTTGGCTTTGAAGCATGTACATTTATTTAAGCTACAAGCTTCTTCACTCAGTATCAGTCCAATATGCTGTCTTAACATCTCCTAGTTCACCTACATAAATTGACTGGACTGGCAACTGACTCTTAGTATAACACTTAGTATAACATCTTTCTTTCAATCCAAAAGCAACCGGCTAGGTTAGAAAGCTCAAAGCAGGTGGCAAAAGGTATATAGCTTTTCCCACACAAACCCACTCTCCACTTTCTACATTTAACAGCTATTATATGAGAAAATATGTTTGGGATCTCATATACCTTATGTTATACTGTAGGTACCATACAACATGTAGTCTTCCAATTCATTTCTACTTTATCATTAAACTGTAGTATTGGAGCTAGTGATGTTAATTCATCTTTGGTAAAGAAACTACATTGTAGCTAGTATATTTGAGTGGTTTCAGTGCTCTCTGAAGCCAATGTGAGATTGAAATAAAATGAACATGGCAAAGCAGATGTATTGTAAATGCAGTCTTTCAATTGCTTTCCTATCAGACTATTACCTGGAAAGATATTAATTGTTTTGAATATATATTAGCTTCAGTATAGCTTCTGCATGGTTATTTCAGGAAACAAATATTTTACAGACCTAATTGATATTTGACATAATGCCACCACATTGATTTGATCAGTGTTCCAGATATTCTTCTGTGATTGTGCAATTAAAGTTCTAGCTGTGGATTGTGGCAGTCCCACTTGTGATCAGATGAGTTCATAAATATTACATCTCTTCATTTCTTATAATTTTCCAGCCTGCAGACAACAGTTTCAGGTTTGGGAAATAAAACCAAGGATTTCATACTAATTATATCTCTGCAGGTGAAATGGAATTATCTCCTGATAAATGGGCAAATTTAGAGCAGTTCCTTTTCTAATAATATTTGCTTGCTCAAACACCTTTCTCACTCAGTGCATATTAATTTTTATATTGTATACCTTCTTAAAGATTCAGTATGTATGTGTATCCATTGCAAGTTCTAGTTAAACACAAGGAAATGAAGCAGTTAAATTTAAATTTAAATGTATTTGAATACAAACTACAAAATACCCATCCTTCATATTCTATACAATTGCATTGAAAACCCCCAATACTGCATTAATTTTGCACTATACAGTAGAATTCAATATAATTACTGCTCTGGTATAGAAGCTGTTTTTCAACCTATTTGTCCCTGCTTTTATTGTCCTGTATCATCTGCCAGATGGTAATAGTTAAAAAAAAGGGTGCCCAGGATGAGTTGAATCTTTAAGAATGTTTTGAACTTTCTTAAGACAGTGGATGCTATAAAGCCCTTCCAAAGAGGGGAGAAGGCAACCAATGATCCTCTGAGCAATGATGTCAACTGGAACAGTTGACATCTCTGGAGCACTGTCGGATCTGCCACTGCCATTGGCAAACCATACACAGGTTCAGTAAGTTAAGATACTCTCTGTGGTTCAAAGGTAGAAGGTCACCAACAGTTTACCAACAGTTACTGTTTCCTGAGAAGTCTCAGGTAGTATAATCTCTGCTGGGCCCTTTTGACCAGTACTGCAATGTGAGTGCCCCAGGTCAGGTCTTCTTTATAACACCCAGAAAACTAGCTTAAAACTAACTTAAAACTAGCCACTTGCTCCACTTGGTCTCTATTGATAACCAAGTGCTGGATATCTGATCTATTCCTTCTATAGTCCACTATCAGCTCCTTGGTCTTATTGATGTTAAGGACCATTAAATAACAGAACACAAGAAGTGATATATCCCATTTTATTATATTGCAAACCTCAACCTTTCTTCATTTACTATTTATTAACTTTTAGCATAAAAGTGCTTAGTGAAATAAGACGTTTTTAGAATTTCATTCATTCAAACTTTTACTTCAGAGATATATTGTTTGATTTTAAAAGATACAGTTTCTTCACTTTTTCATGAATAAACATGAGCATTTCGCCTGGTGAGATGAGAATATTCAGATCATGAGAGGTAACTGAAGACTCATTTTATGTGGAAGCATAAAACAAAAACTGCTGATCAAACACCCAGGGCCAACTTTCCAGCTAAAATAATCTCATGGATGCTTAATAGTTCACATTTGGTGTCTATGCAAAGCAACCACCCTTTTTGTAATCAATTCTTTTTTTCTTAGTCTGAAGCAATCAAGACCAAGTAATCCCTGTAAACCACTTAATTTGTTCAACTAAGCCATCTGCTCATCACTTCTATAGTGAAAGAAGTTTTTAAAAATCCCTAAAATAATTTAGTAAAGCTTAGTTGGCTAGAGATATAAAAAGAGGTAGTCAAGGGAATCATAGTTTCTTAGAAGTGAATTAAATTTCCAATCCAACATTGCGGAGTAGGAAGAACCTCACAATAACTTTTCCTTCATTTTCAACATTTTGAATCAGTCCAGAGAAGGAGCAGATGTCTGGAGAAATCAGTTCAAGTGCTAATAACTGTTCAAGCTCTTTTCCCCTTTCCTTTTTCTCAAGACTGTTTAAATATAAACTGAATGTGTATATTCTATTGATTTCCCTCTGTATGTGTATTTTTTCCACAGTAAAGGCGTTTAACCTCAAGAGGTAGAGACACCAGAAGGAAAGTTCATAGGACAAAAAATGTAATTAATGAATATAGAACTCATGCTAAACACATGGAAATGATTTTAAGAGCATGGTTGATTCTGCAAGGCAACAAAGACTATTTCTTTGCACAACAAATAAAAAAACAGTTGATTTAGATAAGATGCTGGAGTCAAAAGGGGGAAGGGGTTGAAAAAAATGTCTTGTGACAATTTCTCTTAATATCATTTTAAACTTTTTTTTTTTAACTTATTTTGCTTTTCTTTTTTTCTTCTTTCATTGTAAGCCGCCCAGAGTCCTCCGGGATTGGGCGGCCTATAAATTTAATAAATGAAATTTAATAAATGAAATTTAATAAATGAAATCATTTGAACAGTGAGTCAAAACAGTCAAGATTGCTAAAGCCTGTTGAGTATTGAAAAGTCCTTGACTTACGACCTAGCGGCTAGCAACAAGCCAAGCCGTGTCCTGATTGGCTAGGATGCAGCTTGGCTAAGTGCGGGCCGCTAGGGGCGCGCCTATTGGTTTTCCCTGCTTGACAGCTCCGTATAAATAGCTGTCAAGCAGGGAAAGGTGCTGAATCGGTACTTGTACATAGTTTACCATTCTACAATAAAAGAAGCTGTTCTCACCACAGACTGCCTCATGCCTTGTCCTTCGTCCGGGCTCACAATAAAGCCCACTCCCTTTTTTCATGCAACAAACATTAAAAGGACAGGGCTTTGTTTGCCTGATTATAGCTATAATTTTTATGTTTTCCCCATCCCCATGGATGCGTCTGCATTCGAAGTGATATTCCAATTAAAATAAACCAAGTTTTTTTCATCAAAGAGACCATTTCTAAGAACAACAATAGAACATGTATTGCAAATCTTTTTATAGATAAGGATAGCTAAGTGAAGATGCATTAGGTTCATAGGAAAAAGGCAAAGGAATTGTTATTTGCTTAAGAATAATGTAATGTTGAGCTTATATGTAATGATTCATTTCAGTCAGGATACCGTAGTGACATTTATGGGTTATAAAGGTAAAGGTTAAGGTTCCCCTCGCACATATGTGCTAGTTGTTACCAACTTTAGGGAGCAGTGCTCATCTCCTTTTCAAAGCCGAAGAGGCAGGGCTGTCCAAAGATGTCTCTGTGATCATGTGGCCAGCATGACTCAATGCCGAAGGTGCACGGAGCATTGTTACCATCCCACCAGAATGGTCCCTATATTTCTACTTGCATTTTTAAGTGTTTTTGAACTGTTAGGTTGGCAGAAACTGGTACAAGTAACGGGAACTCACTCGGTTACGCGGTACTAGGGATTTGAACCACTGAACTGCCGACCTTTCTAATTGGCAAGTTCAGTGTCTTAGCCACTGAGCCATCATGTCCCTTTATGGGTTAAATTAGCAGCATTGTTCAACAGCAACATCCAGAGGGAATGCCAAAATCTCCAAGATGGAAGAGTTTTTAACCATATACTGTATAACTATCTGGATTATTGCAATGTGATTTCAGTAGGGCTGTCCTTAAAGTCTCCCTGGAAACTTCAACTGGTCAAGAATGTGAGCTGAACTGGCTTCCAGTTTCTTTCTGTTGTAATTCAAGGTGCTGGTTAACACCTTTATGGCCTTATATAGCACAGGGCCAAGTTATGCAGGACTGGCTTTCCTTAAGAACATCTATCCATCCTACCAGATCAGATAGGGTGGGCATGCTGCTAGGTCCTTCCCCTAAATATTGCATTGCGATGCAAGCATTGATCCTATTGAATGGCAGCTCCTCCTGCCCTATGGAACACTCTAACTTCTGAAGTTCAGAAGGTCCATAAAGCTTCGAAGACCTGGCTTGTGCCCAAACTGCTGGGATAAGATTAGGTGAATGCAGCTCAGAAGTTTGATTTGGTGCCAGGTTTTTATGACTTTTAATTATTTTAATGTTTTTAGTTTTATAGTAATAGGAGCACGATTCCTCACAAGATTAGGATGCTGGACTCATGCTCCAGACCCAGTTGCTGCTATGGGACAGGGTGAACTCCCATCACACACTTCAGCTCCTGCGGACCCAGCAGTTTGAAAGTGGGTGTTTATGAGTAGATAGATGGGTACCACTTTGGTGGCCAATTAAACAAGTACATGAAAGGATTCCTCTATTGGGCTAACCTTTAGCAGCAGTTATGTCACCATTCAATCTTTTCAACCCAGAAGTACTTTGATGCTTCTGACATGAATCTGGTAGTAGTTTTAGTTTTAAAATGACTTTTATGCTGTGTTTCCTTTTGATGAGGAGCTGCCCAGAGTTGATTATGAGAGGCTCTATAAATATTTAAAATAAAATAAAATAAAAATACAGTATATTCTTACACACAGGCCTACATAAATGCATATATAGATTGACCTATATACTACCCACTCCCAGGAGTCAGGGTAATTAACAAACAAGCAAAATAAAATCACAGAAATAAAAATCTAAACTAACATGCCATGAGTAAGACACTGCCTACTCATATAATCTTTCTAAATTCATCTGCTCAGTTTTGTGGGTCCATTTATGCATCAATTTAAATGGGGAAATAAATTACTATGTTATTTTAAAATGTATTGAAGTGAAATGAGGTGAGGCGAGATTCATTTGGACACCTTTCATGGGTAAAACCACCTCTCTAGCTATATAAATCAAGCATATGAAAATAGTGCTGAACAATTAATACCTTAGCTACCAATTTTATAACAGGAAGTTCATAAAAATCAATGTGCTTTCCAAGAAATAGAGACTGAAAGTTAGAAATAATATTAATAAAATATAAGAAAAAATAATTGACCTTATCCATGAATGAAATCATACTGAAGCTTATTGAAATCATATTGAAAATAACAGTCAATTATGACTTTCTGAATGGGTCATCAATTAAAATAAAAGCCAGTGGATTTTAATTAATGGTATAACCCATAAAGCACAACAGAAGCAAGTTCATATTATTATATAAAATAAGATTTTTAGATGTAATTTTATACTTTTGTCTTTTTTAAAAAGCTTTTCTATTATTCAAAAATAATGTAGCCTCTGTTATTTTGCAGAAAGAAAAATTCATCCAATGTTGAATGTTCACTACCAAAACTGATTGGTGTTTATCATGAATGGATAAAAAATCAAAAGCAATTGTAGGTAAAATAGATTTTTTTAACCTGATATTTTCAAATACCTTCATTTTGACAATTGAGTAAATCTCGGGTTATTTTCACTGAGCTACCTGTAATAATTATAAAATCATCTGTCGTGCCTATATTGTACAGCAAATCATTGAGCCATAAAGAAATTAATATTTCAGTGATTAAATAACATTTAATCAATACCATCATTTTTTAAAAAATCCAGATTTTACAGAAACCCAAGGGTGATGAATTACATATTGGAGTTATGATATTTCCTACATTGAAGACAGCAAAGCCCACATCCTGGACAGATATGACCTCTGGTATGAAAGAGGGGTCAAAGAGGCCATCTATATCAAAATTGAATAGAGGAGAGGAATATGATACCACCTATTTCCTGCCTACAACCTCGAGAATGCAGATAACCCCCCAAGTGGCCTCAATGACGCTCAGAAAGCTACTGACCAACCTTCAGAATGCTAAAAACTAGATGACTGCTAAGAATGCAAATCTTTCTATTCCCCACCTTTCTGCCAAAACTGAATGAAAGGGAAAAAAGTCTAGTTGCCTTTTGAAAAGCATCTTTGGGACATCCATGACCTGGATGATTGCGAATCTCCATAGATATTTCCTACAGTTAATTGCAGATATAACCATCATCACATGCAGTATCTAGAAACAGCCACTCAGTAATGAATATCATAGTTTCATGATAGAACACATACTGTATTTTCTATGAATAAATGTCTTCTGCATTTTCACAAAGAAGGACCAGGTAACAGATGAGAAATATTTTAAAATTCTTACCAGCTAGAATAGACATCTTCAAGAGAAAGATGGCAGCCAGCTAAAAGTAAGGAAATGTGACAAATTCTAAGTGACATTCATTCCAAAGTTAATATTACATGTGTTATATGTTCTTTAATGTTCTGCATGTGAAATTTAATATTTGATAATGTTACGGCTATGAAATTGAAACACAAATTGTAAACCTCAGTTCGGAAGCATTGCAATTACAGATCAAATCCCAAACAAACCCATGAATCCTAATTCTATTATTATACATCTCTCAATGAATCATTCTGGAAGCTACAGAGAAATTAGTTAACACCATCCCATCTTCCTATACAGCAACTTGATTTCACTGCAACTAAAATTAAATTTATTTAAAGTCAAACTCCCAATTTTGAATTTCAAAGCCCCTAGGAGAGCATTTCATTGAATTCAATCAAATTCTTTCAGCTGTAAATTGGACACATTAGATTCACATAATTGAGTTGGAAAACTCTCCAGCTCCTGATTAGTGAATCATCACAAAACCTGGATGGATTTGTCTTCACACTGTTGAGTCAAATAAACTTCCAAGAAATCATATTAACAGTATCTCAGCATCCAGAAGCTTATATAGTGGATCTTGTCTAATTAAAGCAAGAAAGTCTATGAAAGTTCTGTTATTGTAACAAGCTTGATAGCTCTGTGTAAATCTTGTCTGAGCAGGGTATACTGCTCTTGGATGAACGTTCTGTAATCGATAGTACTTAAAATCTTAATGTACACATTTATCAATAAAATAGTTCTGTAATTAGAGCAGGGTAGATCTAATAAGTTAGATCTATCTAATAAGTAACTCAAATGTTTGCCTCATTAAAAAGTAAATCAAATGTTTGCTCCATTAAAAATGAAATTCAGTCATTGATTCAACAAAGTTTCACTAGGGGCTTCTGATAAATAAAATTCCATACACCTTTTACACTGATCTACTTGAAAATTTTCAAATCTTCCATGATTTCACAGATTTATCTGTGTAATGTAAATTCCTTGAAACAAAAAAGATATAGCAAAATTAGCAATCTAGTCCTATGATAGGGAAGGAAGGAAGGAAGGAAGGAAGGAAGGAAGAAATGAAGGAGGGAGGAGGGAGGGAAGGAGAGACAGAAGGAAGGAAGGAAAGAAGGAAAGTTCTCTTATACTTTGTGATATGTGATATAAGTGATATATCAGATAAATATAATAGAATATTTTTTAAAGGTTGATTAATGACACTGGAATTATTGTATAGCATCCATTTACATTCCTAATGTACATAACATTAGACTGCTAAATTTATTTAATCTATAATCTAATACAGTTCTGGGTTTTCTGTCTCTTTTCCCAGTGTTGTTGCCTTGTGCAATGTAATAAAAATTCTTTTTGGAAGTGTAAAGCTAATTAAGCTTATATTTGCCTGAAACTACCTCAGAAACAGTAGAAAAGACTTAAGATCTTTGCATTCTGCTTTGGAAGGCTTTGTTTGCAATCTGTTTTCACTGGATAACCCATCTGAAGCTTTGTGAAACTAAATAAAAAGGAAGGTAGACCAGCAAAATGCTGTGGACATAGTATATTTAGACTTCAGCCAAGACATTGGATAAAGTAGATCACAACTTATTTCTTGATAAACTTGAAAAATGTGGGATAGATAGCATCATCACAAGATGGATTTGTAACTGGCAAACCATGTTCAACAAGTAGTCCTTAATGATACTACATCTACATGGAGGGAAGTAAGCAGTGGGGTACCCCAAGGTTCCATCTTAGGCCCAGCACTCTTCAATGTCTTCATGAAGATGAGAGAATAGAAGGATAACTCATCAAATTTGCAGGTGACAATAAGCTGGCACTAATAGCCAACACCACAGAAGACTAGCTCAGGATCCAAAAAGATCTTGAAAGACTTGAACAATGGTCCTATCCAACAACATGAAATTTAATATTGAGAAAATCAATGTTTTACACTTAGGCAGGTACAACCAAAGGTACAAGTACAGATTAGGCGAAACATGGGTCAAAAACAGTAACAATAATTGTGAAAGGGACCTTGCCACTCCAGTGGAGAATTACTTAAACATGAACCAGATGTGTGTGGTGGCAGCCAAAAAAGCAAAAATGCAAATTTTGTTGTTTAAACAGAAGCATAGAATCAAAATCACATGAAATATTAGTACTGGATTATAAATCCTTAGTAAGAGGACACCTGGAATTCTGCATTCAGTTTTGGTCACCATATTACAAATAAATGTTGAGACTTTGGAAAATGTGCAAAGAAGAACAACTAAGATGATTAAGGGCCTGGGGACAAAAACATATGAAGAACAGTTGCAGGAATTGGGAATGGCCAGTTATAGCAATAGCAATAGCAATAGCAATAGCAGTAGACTTATATACCGCTTCATAGGCCTTTCAGGCCTCTCTAAGCGGTTTACAGAGAGTCAGCATATTGCCCCCAACAATCTGGGTCCTCATTTTACCCACCTCGGAAGGATGGAAGGCTGAGTCAACCCTGAGCCGGTGAGATTTGAACCGCTGACCTGCTGATCTAGCAGTAGCCTGCAGTGCTGCATTTAACCACTGCGCCACCTTGGCTCTTCAGAGAAAAGAAGGACTAGGGATGACATGATAGAAGTATTCCAATATTTGAGGGGCTGCCACCAAGAAGAGGGAGGTCAGCTTATTTTCCAAAGCACCAGAAGGCAAGGCAAGAAACAATGGATGAAAACTACTCAAGGAGAGAAGCAACTTGGAATTAAGGAGGAACTTCCTAACAGTGACAACAGTTAACCAGTGGAACAGCTTGCCTTCAGACATTGTAGATGCTTCAACACTGGAGTTTTTAAGAAAAGACTGGACAGGCACCTCTCTGAAATGGTACAGGGTATAGGAGGTTGCCCAAGGAGGTCATCCAAGGACCTTTCCAGCTCTATTCTGATTGGTTAATCACTGATTCGAACCTTCACATAGCACTAGTTGTTACCAAGCAATGGAGTCCTCACCATCTCTCTATTTTCCCTCACAACTACCACATCAGTAAGTATCTAAGATTGTCAATGTCTGCATGCATTCAAGTGATATCAGATTCTCTCTCTCTTCCTTCCCTCCCTGCCCCAATCTGCTATCTAAAGAATTAGGTCAATGCAGAAGTTCCAAGCTTTAAAATTGAATTTCATATTGTTAAGCTGTAATGTATTTCCCCAAAGAGCATTTCTGCTGTTAAAAAGGCCTTTGAACAAAAAAGCTAACATCTTCAGATTTCTGTTACTGTATTGCTTGGACACTGTGTTGTGTGAACTTGCTGAAATGAGTTCATCCATTTGTTCAAACTTCATAATTTTAGCATACTAGTCTACAAACAGCTGAAAAGCCATCTTCCCTGAAGTGAGTGGCATTTTAGGATCTTTCCCTACCAGGCTAAAATTGCAATCAGAAGTCTTATTGTTACTTCAGCTGGTGCACACATATGTCTCCCCAAGTAGCTTGTGTCTTTTTCACAGTCCCCTACAAGGCACCTTGCAGCAGACAGTGCAATTATAGAGAAAGAGCAAGAAATGCAATCATAGGTTCAAACTGATGATTAAAAAGTGGATATTGTTTCTTCACAAAAGCATCAGCTGCAAAGCTTCAAGCAGGATATGGCTGTTTGCCTTTGAAAAGGACTGATTCAGTTAAACATAGTCATCTTTCTGGAATGCTAATTAAGGAAAGAAGCAGAACAGATTTATTGCTGATGTAATCTTACGGCCAATGATATAGATATATATGAACTATGGAACAATAAAGTGGAACAGCAATAGAATCAAAGCATTCTCATCTAAATGCTGCTTTGCAGCGACAATTCTATTAATACATTTTGATTTGGAAGCTAACATATTGTTCAAATGGTAAGGCAAAGGCATGCACAATGGTAATATAAGGGGAATAGCATTTTTTCATCTGTTGGTGAGCTTAGCTTTTGACCTAAATCCTTTGGGTCACACAAAATCCACAAAACCAAAGCCCTCTGACAATTATCACCAAGTTGTACATCAATGTTTTTCAAACTTGGCAACTTTAAGATGTGTGGAACTCAGTTCTGGGAATTGAAGCCCACACATCTTAAAATTGCCAAGTATGAAAAACATTGTTATAGACCATAATGTGATGGAACGAGAATGTTATTTAATGCATGGTTGGAGAGTAATCCTAAATGCTAATTTAAAGTTGAATGTAAATGAAATCAAAAATTAATTGAAAAACCCTGAATGCTTGATTGCCAGTCTACCCGCAAAAGTCCTATATTGGTATGATGACTTTTCTGCAAGCTTTGCTCAGTTTTCTAGATCTTGTCTTGTGCAGGCCAATTCTGGGGAAATTCTTATATTCTGAAAGTTATTTCTATACCACTCAGCACCAATTCTTGCCTCTGCTTATGGCATTACCTAGAAAGGGGTTCTTCACCCTGAAAGGTGGTATGACTTAAGGATGTTTGCAATAGGGAGATGTTGCAGACTAGTTAAAAGCAGGTGTAAGTGTGATGGTCACGTATAAGAGTGCTTAAATGATCAACTTAATATAGAGGAAATACTTCTATTATACTTGGAAGGGCATACTACTAAGGCCTGAAACATAATTTGTATTTGTCAAGGAAGATTGCTGAGTTCATTTGGACTGAAGGATGTATTGAAATGAAAATGGTGTTGAAATTTAGTTCTTTATTTTGCAACACTCTTAACTTCCTGTTTTGTAACTTTCCAGAAGCTGAAACCTCTGAGAATTGGGGGTTTTTTTAATGGTAGGATATAAATATAAAGCAACACATTACTTTAAAAAAAATTCAAATTCACTGTTTTGCTCATTTTGAGGTCCCAGAATTAAGCAATGGTCCTGTTGGGTGGGAATTTCTCTCTCAACTGACATGAAAGGGACTACACTGGAGAAAGCTGCCATACATTGCTTACCCATTTGAATTCTAGTTCAAACTCTGCCAACCTAATTAGCCCACTGTTATTTATACTTTTCTTACATGGTGAGATGTTTTCAGTATCTTCAGCCCATTGATAGAAACCTCAAACCTTTGATGATTATACCAATGTTTCAACCACCAATTTACTTTAATAATCTCTCTCTCTCTTTCTTTCTTTCTTTCTCTCTCTCTCTCTCTCTCTCTCTCTCTGTCTGTCTCTCTCTCTCTCTCTCCCTCCCTCCCTCCCTCCCTCCCTCCCTCTCTCTTCTTTTCCTACTTTACTGGAGGTCTTTTCCTACTATATTGGAGGTCAGCCTTCAGGTATCATTTGTAACCAGATAGATGAATAGGCATCAGCAGTTCAGATGAGCATCATAAGTATTTGCAATCAGATCTCAGACAAGATACCTAAGAGATGGGATATGTGTCATATTGTTTAAACCTAATCCTGAAGACACATGGGCTGCCTTGCTTGAGGTAACTTCTACCCTCTTCTCAGAATGTGCAAACTAGGCCCATGTGCATTTTTGAAGAATAATCTTTTCGGCCTATCATATCTATTGTATATATAAACATATTCTGGCCTCAGTCATGCTTTATTCTTTACAGAATAGACCATGTGTGGGTTGTTAAAAATAAATGTAAAATAAAAAGGAATATATTATCTCTCTTTTTTAAAAAAAATACTATATTCTAGAAGCATGGAAAAAGCATGGTTTTTGAAAGAAAGGAATATAACATATAATTTGTGTCCCATTTTGAACCTAGGCTAAAAGAGGCCTTGGCTGTAGTAATAACTTGAGTTTTGTGTAACTGAAGCTTTTTAGAAGAATGTAGCAGAATCTGGGACTATTTTCTTTCTCTTGGGGAAACTATTTGAGCTGTATTTTCAAGTAGAAGTGATTGAAATGCCCTGCTGGGGACTATATGTCCAGCTTCTTGTCAGGAACAAGGAATAATATACCAAGCTGGCTTCCTGTGAAGCAATGACAGTAACTACAAGAAAGAATCTGCTTGCTGGAATGGAAGCCAAAAAAGTCTTCCCATTTCAGTATCTCCTTTATTCTTAGATGACCCTAGCTAACTATCTTGAATTGCAATATGCAATCCTCAGAATCGAACTATATACTTTGTCTTACTGATTATATTTCATGTTCATCTAACACTCTTTTATTTGGAATGATTAATTTCCTTTGGCACTTTATTTCTTCAGTTGTCCTGTTTCTTTTGGGGACTATATCTTCTCTTCATATTCTATTGGTTCTTGTTCTTTCAGTCACTCATCTTTTCCCTTCTTCCTTCTCAAATACTCTTTTTTCCCTATGATCATCTTTTTTTTTGGGGGGGGAGGGCTTTCATTTCATTGGTGCTGATTAACTTCAAATCTATATTTCTCCCTTCCTCTGATTTGTCTTTTCAAGCCCAACATTCTTTTTTCTCCCAATTCTTATTTTTCTGCTAGATATCCTGCCACTAATGCAGAGGTAAAAGTTAATTAATATTACCTCCCCAAAAGGCAGTAGAATTGGTTAAAGTTGTTGCCCAGACAACTGTTGTTTCTATCACATGTAACTTGCATTTACCATTTATTTTTATAGTCCTCAGAAGGATACTTAGAAAAATGAGGATGGTTGATGCTTACCTTAGTAGTTAGCAAGTTTTTCATTCTCCCATTTTATTTAAAAGAAACATATATGCAATAAAAGTAGGAACCTCGAGACCACCAAGGTATCTATAGACATATTAATGCCATGGGTGTCGTATTGTCTGACTCAGCCAGCAGATTGGGTAAGTTATTTTTTCCTCTGCAGAAGGAAATGAATTGAACTAAACTGAATATGGCAGTTTAGCCTCTTAGACCAGTGGTTCTCAACCTTCCCAATGCCGCCACCCTTTAATACAGTTCTTCATGTTGTGGTGACCCCCAACCATAAAATTAGTGTCTCAGTTCCTAAGACCATTGAAAATATGTGTTTTCCTATGGTCTTAGGTGACCCCTGCGAAAGGGTTGTTCGACCCCCAAAGGGGTCCCGACCCACACGTTGAAAACCACTATCTTAGACACTGCATAACAGTCAGGTCAAAAAGCTACTATGAAAAAGTATCAGGGATATGTGTGAATGAAGCAAAAAAAAAAAACATTTGATATTAGCAGTGCATTAGCAACTACATTTGTGAGCCAAGAGCCTTCAAGGGAGAAGAGAAATACAGTGCTAAAAGAATTAATGTTAAAATAATTGTAATTTTATACTTGAACAGAGACAAACAGTCCCTACATTAGATATAGTTATCTCATTCTTAGAAAATGATGGATCGCTCTGCAATTATTCTCTCCACACTAGCCAGCTTCAAAAGTGATAATTTATTTGAAAAGCATTAGGCACAGGGAAAAAATATCTGATTGAATCATTTATTTTAGAAGAAAAGGTGACATTAATTTTCTAATTTAGCAAAATTAAGAGTTAGGTAAGGCAGCCCATCTTTTTACAGTGCTCTCTCATTTGTCAGCCTAATGGATAGTTAAATATTCTTGTCTCTGTTGCTCCATAAAGCTATGGTGTAAGCAAAGAAAGTTTAAAGTTAAAAAGGGACTTTGCTCAGAATGTTGCTCTTGATTCTTGACAAAAATTGGGGATGCTGCAGAAACAATCAATGTTGCTCAATAATGATTTTATTGTGTGCTTTAGACAGATTGCACTGCATTTTTTTAAAAGAACTCATGCCATATATGATCAAGTCTGGGTTCACAACTCTTCTTTCATACATAATAATTATGTTTTGGGGTTCTTAATATTGCTATAACATAGGAATCACTTTATTCGTGGTTTTGTGAATTAGAGACCTTTGTGATTCTCATAGAAATGGCCAAGATTCTCCTCAACAACTTATGTGCATTTATCTAAATTTTTTCCCAGAATTCTTTTACCAGGGAGTACTTGGCACTTCCAAGGGCCCTCACGTGTCCTGCTCCACAAGTCTTAAGTTGAGCTCAAGGGGTCAGTTAGATGGTACTATACTAGTCTCCCTGCTGCATAGTAACATTCCTGCCTGAACATCTTCATGCCATTTATGGGCTGGCAGTGAAGTTCCCTAGAGTAATGGTTTTGGAAGACTTTAATTTCCATTTCCTGGGAATGGAGCATGAGGTGACTAAGGATTTCACGGCTTCTATAACAATCCTGGATCTATCCCACATCATTCAAGAGTCCTCGGGGTTGTTACTGCATGCCTGCCATATGGTACCTCTGATGCCTTGAATAAAGGGGTAAACTGAACCCTTGGTTCAAGTCACATCCATATCACCCTTCTCTTTGGGGGGGGGGGTCCTCAGCATTCACCATGGTTTACCGAGACACTGAGGGAGATGAAATGGAAGAGAGATGTCTATAGAGTTGATAGCACTCAATAAACAAACTCAACCAAACACAGGTTAGAGCGACTATTAATGCCTACCCTGTGGAGATAAGGATGGCAAAGTGCCAGTACTTTTCTGCCCTTACTGCACCTGGAGACTGCTGCCCTACAGCCCTTTTCAGGTGACATGAGCCTATTTATTATTGTGTGCCACCCAGAGTCCCCTTTGTGGGAGATGGGCAGATATACAAATCTGATAAATAAATTCATATAAAAATTAGACACTCTGCCCTTTAGGCAGCTAATGTAAAGAATTTTAACACAAATATATGATAAAATGCAAAGAGGTGCATATCGAAGTGAAATTGGACAATGCCCCTATATCCTGGCAATAGTAGTGTGCAATGCCCAAGACTGTTTTGTCCTCAGTGTTAATATCTGTATGAATTCGTTGGGGGATTTTTATCAGTTGGGGGTTGAGCTGATATGACTTAGTTTGACCTATCACAATTGAATCAAGTGATTGTGCTTATTTTAAACCAGTGTCTGAATGCAGTGAACTGTTGAAGACCAGGAAATTGAGACTGAACAAACAAACAAACCTTGTAGGCATGTAGTCCTTGAATACGGGCATTTAGTTTTTTTCTAAATTACATTCCTTCAAAGAATTGGTAGTTCAATTGGTGGTATTCCTAAGGTTTTCACCGGGAGCCCACATGACCATAGTGCCCCAAATTATTGTTAACTATGATTGTATAACAACAGTAACTGTTCCTTGACAGAGATAGCCAGCCAATGTTAATGCACTGTCAAATTCATATTTAGATTACTCTAATGAATTCCCATGTGGGGCTACTCGTGCTTATTGTGAAAGTACAGCAGGAACAAAATAAAGAAATGAGGTGGAGTGGACAAACTCGGCTTCACTGTTATAACAGTCTTCACCTTAGCTCTTCATCCAGGGCTTCCTTACACAAGTTCGTTTTTTGCTTTCTTATCTCTGCACCTTTTTAACAACCTACTTTGGTCACCCTCACTCCTCACTCTTCTACCACTTCATATTCTTCCTGTAGCTACAACTTGTCTTACATGCATGCTGAGCGTTGCACTGCAATATTTAGCATTTATTTACTGAACAACCACTGTGTTTTGAAAGCTTTATCTGCAAAATTGGAATAAAGTGTTCTAAACAAATGTTCAAAGGAGAGGCTAAATTACTTGTCAATGAATTCTCACATGTATTAAAATTTTGCTTTAATGCATTCAGAGCCTATAAAAATGAAACCTAGCAAAGGCTTTTAATCACACTGACATTTACATTTGAATAAATGAACAGCATTCTATAAAACGTATCAGACTGGATCTAGATATTAAAGATGTGCAAAATATTTCATGTGTTCTGAGTTAGAGCATGTTGAGTATGATTTTCACTGGATCAATTGTCTTAAGCCTATACCAACTATTATTTTTACAGCATTTTTGCTATTTCACATAAAAATTCTACTAATGCCATCCTTCCAGAAAAAAATAATGTATTGATTGCTGTAGAAGAAAGAGACTGCCCAATTGAGCAAACAAAAGGACTGGAAAAGGAAAGAAATTGACTTTATTTTACAAGTACAAGTAACAAAGAATTTAACAGCAGCTCCTATACACAAAATAATATTAAACTGCATTAAACAAGATGATCCTGACAGAATACATCTCAACAGTGCACACAAATGAGACCTGTAAGTTTAATAGCAGTAGTACTGTTTAGGAAGGTATTTTCTGCAAATATCCTTCCTCTAATATATACAGTTAAAACAATTGTGCTTTTGCTGATTTAGGACAACAGTGCTCTTTTTCATAGGATGAAATAATGACAGGGAAGAAAAAAATCATATAAATTGCACAGCTCCAGTATGGTATGGATTCTTTCCGTCCCACTGGAGAAACCGGGTTGCTTGTTTCCCTGTAGCTTTATAGATGGCATTTGGAGTCTTGAGACATACTTTCGATTATAATCAAACTTTTTGGGCGCTTTGGACACCTATCGCATTGGCTGACTTTCTTTGCACAAAACTAAAGAGTAGATGGAATTGTCCCTGTGAGAGTTTGAATGAGAGTATACTGAATGCTGTGTAAATCTGTGAAAAAATAGTTTCCTTCAGTAAAGATTTTAGTGTTCCAGTCCACCTTTCCTTCAAAGTGCCAGAGTAGTTCATTTGGCAAAAAATGGCAGTTCTTCCATTAAAGCAAAGGGACTGATCATTAAGAGCAAGCTTACTGCAATGTTTTATGGGGAGAAGCAGATTCATTCCCTGAGGCACTTCACATCAAGGTAAGAGGGATATGCCTCAGGGAGGGCAATAAACTTATGTAATAAATGCAACCCCTCCCCTCTTCAAACCCGGCTAGGTTTTCATTTTTCTTAATAGATGACCATTCATTGGACTACAACCTAATCCTTGGGTTTCCAGCCAAAGTTACACAACTTTTATATTTGGTAAATTCAATTGTAATTTCAACAAAGTCACAGAGCCCAGTTTAAGAGTTGCTAACAAGAATTTGAATGTCTATGTGTCTTATCTTCAAATTCAAAAATACGATCATTTCAGTTTATACTGCACACCTCAAAAATACCTTTGGCTAGGTTACTGCTTAATGCTAGGACAAAAATGAATGTATTCATTAATTATAGTTAGGAATGAAGGAGAAATGTGTTTGATTAGAATTATATAACTGCCTCAGTGAATACTCTTAAAAGTTAAAACATAAAATAGAATAAATCTGTGTTGTACCTGGTGCTTTTAGAATTTTGCAGGATAATATGCAATTGAATATCATGAACAAAATAAAATTATTCAGAAACACATATAATAGTACCATAGGGAGAAATTATTTGCAAAAAAGAGAGCATTTAATATACAAGGAATATATGATATGAAAAAGCATGAATTTTGGACAATATTTTATTCATTAAAAAATTTCAGAAACTGATATCAACATGTTTAGAAATTAACTTAACAAACACTGAAATACTTTCCAGTTTCTATACATGGCTATTTTAAATCAGCAAATATAAAATTTTATCTAATTATTCATTTTTATTATTTTGATTTATTTCTTGCATCAGTTTCTGAATTTTCTAAAGTATGAAAATTGCCACACATTTCCTTGCAAAATTTTCTGCTATATTTAGCCACTTTTGTAATATATGCATTTTTGCAAATAATTCATGTATTTTCTTCTCAGTTGTACCAATATGATGAATTTTTCCAATATAGGCATTATATAGTGTTATATCCATAGCATTTATTTTCTTAACATTTTTTCTAAGCAGCTTCATTAAAATGTATAGAAACGGTAGTACACATGTATTTTAACCCTCTATAAGTTTGGAAAATTAAGTTGAACAAATTTGCAATAAATTGTGAATCAAGCTTTTAATGCATCGATTGCAAGCAAAGCATGACTTAATCTAGATTCAACTAATTGTCTTTAATTTTGTAAATCTTTTTTCTGAATGATATAAAATAGATATATCAGGTAGACAACAAACTAAAGGAAACGTTGAATTTTTTTTAACCTTTTAGCTAACAGAATAAAAGGAGAATATTCTAAGGGGGAAAAAAACAGGAACAGAAAAACCTTAATTAACTGGATCTTGATGAAATAAGTTTTTACATGGAATGGAGGAACTTTTCACATTAACATCATTTGCATAATAGTAATCATTATGCAAATAATATAAATTGACACAAATGATATACTTTTCATCATTTACATAATGGTCTATGAGAAATCTCTAACTTAATGGATATTTCGTAATAACTCCCAATTCCTATTAGTCCACTTAAATGAGATTTCATTGTACATTTATCATCACTAATCTCAGAAACTATAGAGTTCCTAACAGAACCCCCAATTTATAAACACTGATTTATGATTTACATTCATAGGAAAAATAATCTTGAATGAACACAAATTCCCTTTCTAATTTTATAGGTTAGGGCTTCTCCATAGATTTTGTATCAAATGATCTAATTTTGCACTTGGATATTTGTTGGAGATAATGCTGGGCAATAATAATGGGAAAAATATTAGTCTATTCATCCCAAATCCTGGCAGTAAAACCTGGTATGGAAAAGAGCAAAAATGAAGAGAAACTTCAATTTATTCTTCACAAGAGTCTGAAAAGATGTCATCTATTATTTCGCAGCATTATTAGTATGTATGGCCAAAATCTTTCTGTATATTTTCTATTTACCTTTTGTTCTCCCAGAGCTCTAGTCAAATTTTCTCAATTAAAAATTACTGAACTCTCAGGAGATTGTCCCATTTAGCAATGTCAATACGCCAAGAGTTTGGCAGTCTTTGTTTTTATTGTTTTATTACAAGTTTTTAAGTCTTTAATTTTAGAGTCCTATCTAAAATTTGATGTCTTGTGAAGCACCATATTTTATGGTGCCTGCAGGCATTACATCTCCAACCCTAGATTTTAAATGGTGGTTCTTTTCAAAAGCTATTATTGGCATTGTATGTCTGCATAAAGGAAAAAAAAAACTTGTTGTAGAGGTTGCATTTAAAGAAATAATAGAAATTTCAAGGCAATCTTCATTTCGGTTCATATAAAAAACAAAACCAAGGACAAAAACATCTGGCAGATTTCCCTCAACAGCTGCAGAATCTGACAATAAAGAAGACACAAGGCAGTTCTAGGAGTTGAATTTATCATATATAAGATAAGAGAGAAAGGTGAGAAAGTTGACACTGTCTATAAAGAAGAGATGTCAACTTATTTTTAAAAAAATTCAAACATAGTTGAGTAAATGCATATAAGGCGCTGAAGGTATTCTTAAGGAACTTTCTGATAGTTTTCAATCACTTTTAATTATTTTTAACTTAGAAGCTTTTATTATGTTTTGTTCTTTTATAGTCCAAATCTATCCATGTTTTTCAATGAGGCTCATATTAAGTATAGGATTTTTAGTGTCTTATAATGAAAAAGTTGAATTTTTAAAATAATGTAATATATGCAATATATATTAATCTTTTTTAAATTCTAACTTCTTTCTATTTTGATTTGGAAAATTAAAATTTCCGAGATGAAAAACATAAAAGGGGTTTTAATCAGTATTTTTAGCCCTTTCTTCATAATTGACAAATAGCTTGTATAAGAATAATACAAACCAGTGATAGGTGTGTATTGATTCAAGATAAAGTAAATTGATTATAAAGGCACTATTCTTAACATATGTAAGATGATTGCCTGTAAGTTTTAAGGTCTATATCCTATCCTTTCAAAAACCACATTTTTAAAAAAAGGGATGCATCATTCTTAACAAAGTGAGTACTGCAACCTGCAAATATACCGTTTTACATATTTATAAACTAAAAGGAAAAATCCTACAACAATCAATTCTTGTTGTTGAATTATTTTAATGTATTTATTTTCTCACTGTGTTGTGAACAAACGAGCTTATAAAATAACCATAAATACAAATTACATTTCTTTTGTTAGGAAGATCAATCCTATTTACCGAATGAACAAGAAAGGGTATAATTTGCTAGCTTCTATGCCTCATCAAAATAAAAGTTTGTGCTGGTTGAGTAGACAACAAGCCACTTCAACAAATTTATTTGGTTCTTTTTTTTCCTTTAGAACAAGAAAAAGAAAATAGCTACCAGTTAAAATAATACTGCAGAAATCGAGTACTTTTTCTAGTGAAAAAGAAGCAGCAGCTAAATTCTTAGCATTGGGATGTATACATTTGTCACAAGCTTACTCAAGGTTGTTGTTGTGAATTGTTTACCATTTCCCATCCACTTTATCAGACTCAAATAACTTAATACTTGCCTTAATCAAAAAGAAGAGAAATAACAGCAAGTTATAGGAAAGGACAAATGTCAGTGAGATTTCCAAAGACATTATTATGAAAAACAGGATGCTGGATTAGACAGAATATAAGTATGATCCACCAAAGTTTATCTTATGGTCTTCTGAAATGACAGTAATGCATTGGCAATTCATTAGTAAGTGGAAGAAATGAATAGCTGATTTTAATAAGGTAGGTTTTAAGCCAGAAATGAAGTCAAACCATAAAATAGATGGTTCAGCAGTCCCGTTACCATCATGTATGTATGTATGTAGGCACAAATAGGTAAGCTAAAAGGAAAAGTATGAGAATGGAACTGAAGACCTGGAAGGTTGTCGTAGCTCAAGATTTTTCCATTGGTGAGAAAATGACATCTACAAACCATTCTTTCTTATATGTTGTTCTATTTCATAAGATCCAATTAAAGTGTATTCTGTGTTTGCTTTTCAGCAGTTTTCTCCTTTTGTTCCTATTTAGAAATTGGAGATAAATGAGGAGACAAAGAAATACTTGGTTCACCCTGTAGCAATTTTGACACCAGTCATTAAATGTGCTTCAAATATTAAGGTTTGCAGCTATTCTGTGTACAACCCTGCTTGATGCTAGTACTTCCGTTAAATCATTCTTTAGAAAACCTTTCGAAGCAAAGTGCAACAATAGGAGTTTTCAAAATAGTAGAAGAAAAGGAAGCTTCTAAAAAGCAGAAAGTCAAAGTAACTCAGCAGTGAGGTTTTTCATTTACTATTTATCAGAATATTATTAGGTCAAGAAAAAGAGGGATATTTTCCAGCACTATAGTGAATGTATTGTAAAAAAACTAAAAATAGTGGGGAAAACTGCCAGTACAGAATCTGAAATAAATGTTAATGTACTTTTCATTATTTCTATTATCCTATTTCGATTAATGAAAGTTATCGGCATATTCTAATTAAGAAGGGAGAAGAATCCATTTTGCTCCATTTATAAAATATTCAATATTCAATAAAATATTCAAAAATAGAACAAAGACAAAAGTTAAGGAATTTGTCATTCAAACAGAATCTAGCTACTAAGTTAACGGAAACAGAGATGATTGAAAATAGTTTCCTCAGCAGTACAGCAATACAGTGATAGCACTAAATGTACATGTTTTTGTCAATACAAGGTAAATAAATACATCAATTACAAAAAACAGCATAATCTTTGGTACCAAATGTAAGGGCACCTGCTTGTTAATGGTATTCTTCTCATATGCCATACAAGGAAACAATCTTGCTTTAATAACTGCTCAAAATATGAAATGCTTTGAAGATGATTAAATTATGCCATAGGGCCAAACTACATGGATTTCTTCTCCATTTAACTTATCTTCTATTAGAGGCCATTGCAGGAAGTGGTGACAGTCCAAAAAATGTCAGTTCTGTGCAGTGGTGGGATTCAGCCAGTTCGCACCTATTCGGGAGAACTGGTTGGTAACTTTCTAAGCATTTCGGAGAATCGGTTGTTGGAAGAAATCTCCTTTTGTTTTTTCCCCACTTTACAGGGCTAATCCTGTAAGGAAGACAGGAATGAAACATTCTGGTGTTGTTTCTAGCCTAATCTTCATTGCCCTGCTTACAGAAACTGCCTCTTCGGTTCACCCTTATTACATTGTAACAGCTAAGGCGAAGCGCCCATTGACCTTAGTGGCATTGAGGTGGCCACACCCACGCAGTCACAATACCACCAAGCCACGCCTACCCAGCTGATCATTAGGGCAGAGGACCGGTTGTTAATTATTTGAATCCCACCACTGGTTCTGTGGCTGCAGCCTCACAATCAAAACCTTACCTTTTGTCATCCCTCCCCCATACTGACTTTCACCATATGATTTATTATCATGAATGTGTTTTAAAAACATGCTTAAAATAGTTGTTTTCAAATGACAGTTTGAAGTCAAAGCCATATGAAGCCCTGAGCCAGAACATGTGCCCTTTCGGATTTCATGGTATAAGCCAGCCTTATTTGAAAATCTTTCCTTTGGTTGCTGTTGTTTGAGGCAAATAATAATTAAGAATAGATGCATGAGCCTCAATATGAAACATATCTGGATCAGGGTGTCACAACTGCCTTTTCTTTAAAACAGAACAAACTAGGAAGAATGTTTTTCATTTGAACGTATATTTATCAATCCCTCCAACAGAAGCACATTTTTTTAATTATTATTAAATTTCTATGCTGAACATCTCACTGATACGGCAACCCTGGGAGGCACATAAAGCAACTGGGAGATTCTAAGCCCTAGTACTCAAATTATAATTAAAAAAAAATACTGCTCAAAATAGTCTGTCTGAGAGGACTTTTCTACCGTCCACTTTGTCTAAGGAGGATTTATAATTAAGTATCATTCATGCCAGCACCACATCTTCCTGTCAGTGGGTTAAGGCTAGCATAGAGTATCTTCTGTGACCTGCAAAATCAGGGGAGTGGCTCTGCATACTACAGCATCAACAAGCCCTCCCATGGAGCCAATTTTGACTTTAACTAAGGTTAAGCTGAACAAGATGATACAATATCGATTTTAACTTTCAGGTTTTTTTTTAAATAAGACATTTTTCTAAGACCACTTCTTGAAGTTCACTTAGAATGCTCATATTATTTGTCTTTTTAAAATCCCTTATTGAGTTCCAATACCCAAACACTATGACAAATGCATGACAATCTGAAAAACAGGAAACAAAAAAGAGGAAGAGGTTATAATACAAAGTTAGGCATTCCTCCAACCAAGATGTTTTGGCTGATCTTTGAGATATGATCCACTGCTGTCTGAATTCCACCTTGACTTCACTTCACTTCGTTTCAATGCCTGGGTTTTCCTTTGGATGTTGCCTGACTTTGTGTGGAGGCAAATGAGCAGCGAGCAAATCATTTGCTTCTTTAACAAGTGATGGATGCATTGTTGGATCTTGTAAACACTACTGATTGTATACATTCAAGATTTGTTCTTAGCAAAAGTGGCACTTACTTGAACCATTGCACTCAAGATTTAGCACTTCAACAGGTAAAACAACAGCTGGTAATAGAGACTTGATGCACTTCCTTATGTTCTGATGGCTTGGTACAGTGCACTGGGCTATATCCACTGCTTGGATCCCACTGCTGTTCTATAAAATCTGAATTTCCTGTATTTCTCTTGAAACTTGACTCGTGCATTATTGCTGTATACATTTCCCTGTGGTCAGTTTAAGTGCTCCTCTATTATGTAACATGTTCAGTGTTTTAAACTCTAATGGCATCCTATGGGGACTGGCATTTGAAAAGTATCTGTACTTTAAGTCATCATAATAATGGTATTTGACTGGTTTTCCATTTATATCCTTTGGGAAAGGCCAGAATCCATAAAGGTGAATTTCATCACAGAACCTCGTTGCGAGGGTATACATAAGGAGTCCAGTGCTGGGTCGCTTGATGTAAACTTTGTTGGTTAGCCAGTAACTGTAGTAATTTGGAAAACAAACAGAAATATATTAGATTATTAATAAGCTTCATTTCAACTTCAACAAGAACTTTATCTTAATTATTTTCCCCTTGAAATATGCTTTTCTAAGTCTTTTATATCACAATAAACATAGTAGGCTGCACTTTAGTACTATTTTGGAGACATGTACTTTGTGGTAATGTTGAAATAGAAAACCTGGTGGTTAGTAAAAATCTAATCCACACCTAAGCCTGGAAGATGGCAACCAAATCACGTATGAGAATTCACTATTCTCACTATTCACTAAGTTTTAAATAAGGTCACATCTCAGGGATTGGATCATTTTTTCCCAACAGCAATATTGAATTGTATATTGAATTAATATTTAGCAACAGGATTTCTAAGTATTCCCCACCCCTAATAAAGCACGAGCATCAAATATAGTTACATATTCAGAGAAGAGCAGATATAATATTAAAAATTAAATCCTGCTACTGGCTTAACTTAGATGAACACATGGTTTAATCCCCTGTTCACAATTTGATCTCTGTTCCACCCACTTTATTGCCTATAAAAAGCACTTTCGGCACAAAATGCTTCCCACTACCAGCAAAAAAAGTTTGAAACAGCAGCTCTGAGAAAGTCATGTTGTTCAAAATTAATGGAATCATTGCTACTCAGAATAGGCAACACAGCTATAATATCCAGCTCTATCACTGGTCTTAAGAAACATCTTTTGTCTCTTAAGTTCCACTGCCAAATTTATGTTAAGTGTTCTTAGGAAAGCTGAATTTCTTTCAACTTCATGTATGCACCTCCACGGTCTTGCAGTTCAACAAATCGTTGCTATATCTTGTGTTTCCCACTGAGAAACAGAAGTATATTTTTTATTGAAATTGACAGGTGAAATGTAGCTTGAGGCAAAGTAAGGCTGAGGTAAGGAGTATTCAGAGGGAATGATAAAAAAAAGTCAAGATGGCAGCCATGACAATGCAATCAAAGATAGCAATAGATAGACAACAGCATATATATACATACATACATACATATATACATACATACATACATAATATATATATATGTGTGTGTGACACTAAATACATATATACATGCGCACGCACGCGCGCGCGCACACACACATATATATATATGTTACGAAACAGCCGACTAATCTGCATACAGCAGATTACGGCAGCTCCCATCACGCTTTGCTTGCACAAGCACGAAGCCGAAGGAACCAGCCTGAAAATGGCGAGTGGGACTTCATCAAAACATTGCCAAGATACTCTCAATTTTACACAGGAAAAGACCCGAATATGCCAAGACCTGCATACCAGCACCCGTGAAAATCTACAAAAATACACACACACACACACACACACACACACACACACAATCACTTTATAGTACTCTCTGGGCGGTTTACAATGTAAGCAGTATTTGCATCCCAACAATCTGAGTATCATTTTTTTGACTTCTGAAGGATGGAATGCAGAGTCAATTTTGATTCTTATCAGGATCGAACTCCAGGTTGTGGGCAGTTTGCCAGCAATACTGGACTTCAAGTAATACGCCATCAGGTCTCTGTTTTTAATGTGGTACTGTTGTGATGATCGTTTTTTTAACCATATCCTGCATATCCGCCCCTGGCTGGAGATGAAGCAGATTCATACAGGATTCATAGTAACAAGAAATTTGGAGCTGGTTTCTTGTTTTGGCCCAGGATGAATGGAATCTTGCAACTAGAATTCAGTCACCAGTGTTGAAATAAGACCATCAATATCTTCCTGGAAGGACCACCATCCCAATGCAGAAGTTTTTTTCCCCTTACAAATGAACATTGCTTAAGTGCTGCCTAATTGTATTCCCATCAGTTCACTATATGGCACAAAATAAAAGCAGCCATGAGGATCCCAAACTGGACCAAAACTGTAGCACTGATCATGAGGAACTTAACCCTGACCATACTATTTTTACATACACATTTGCCCGTCTCTCTTGCAATCTACAATTTTGGAAAAGATCTACAACCATCACACATATTTTTCCATTTCAGTAGACAGCAATTGATGATAGAATCTATATTAGTATTATGGTCAGAAAAGAGAAAAATCTATTCCTGGTTTTGGTTTTCCCCCTTCCTCAGGTGCTGCAGTTGTGGTCTTTATGACTGTTTTAAATGAAACCTAAAGATATAGCGATAGCCGGTTAGGTCTGGCGATTAAAGCCCTAGATTAGATGCAGAGAAACCTGAATTCCAGTCTTGCTTTAGACATCCAAACCAACTGGGATACTGCAGGCCAGTTTATCTCTTTTCCTCCCCTTCCCCTCCCCTTGGAAGAAGGCACTAGGAAGTCCACTTTCAAAAATGTTGCCAAGAAAAACTACAGAGTCCTAACTTTATAATCACTTGGAGCCAGGCTGACTGAAAGCTGTGGAAATCATGAGCACAGACCTTATCCCTCTTTTTATATTTGACTCTGTCAGCTGTTGTTTTTACAGTCTGAATGTAGATGGAGAAATCCATAACTCAGAAAAATGGTTTTGCTGATGGAACAAGGCTTAAGCGTACAGAAATATATTTTGTAGGAAACCCGACAATCTCAAGTGGAATTATGTATTTTTCAATTGCACACTCTCCTTTCCCGATTTTCAGTTTACACTTTCTTCTCAAAATAGCAATAATAAAAATGTATTAATTGTGAGTTAGATCCTTTAAAAAGCAACTGTTGAAGCAACAGTGACAGACAGGGATGGGTGGGAATTAGAAGACTATGTAAAGCATTTGCTAAATTTAAACTTATTTTGTTCTTTGCTAAGTGAGATAAAGTATCCTGTCTAGCAGCAAACCTTTTAAGAGATATTATACGATGACTTTTTTGGGGGTTAGAATAAATCCAAGATAACTGCATAGTGCAGTTATTTGGCACTTAGCAAGAACTTGTCTTAGAAAATGCATATCAACACAAAGACATATAAATTCAAGCCTGCTAATGTGCCACAAGACAGAGCTGGAAATGTGTGGTTGCTGTTGGAAGCACAATATGAAATGTATACAATTATACATAAATAAGCATTTTGTATTATTCCCCCTCCACAAAGATCAGTTATAAATGCTTTCAAAAGCAACAATTAATTCAGATAGTGAATCACTCATCAATTTAACATAAACCAGATTAATACATGACAATGATAATAATAATAGCCAATGGTCAGAAGAATTTTGCTGCATGCATTAATCTCTGGTACATATTAAAATGCTTTCAGCTTTGACAGAGTTTGCAGGCTCCTTGGTTGTGTAGCGTGGGCAGAAGTCCTTCTGACTGCCATATGTGTTTTGCAAGATAGAGATACTATGAACTTTCTTTGGCTTGAAAAGGGCAGAAAACTGTTCTTGTTCGAGCAAGAATTATGTTGCAAATGACAGCCTGCCAATATTGGCCCCACTGAGCTGAAAATGTGCAGAACCCCCAACCAGTAATGGAGGGTCGTTATTTCATACCAAAATGCAAAAAGGTCAGCCATATGTGGATTTGTATTTCTAACTAGGCCTCAAATTCCCATGTGAAAGTATCTTTGGAAAAGGTCACTGTGGCTCTGCAGAATTTGGATTCTTTGCTGTAGCAATTGCAGTATGAAAATCTCAGCTTGCCAGGACGGAACAGAAGTCATTTTTATGGCTCAAAACCTCCTAACATTTATTTCACCAGGAAAGAATAAAATCAACAACCCTCTCTTTTGTGTTGTACCCACTATGGAACTAGACACAGCTTTCTCACACTAAGCCAAAGACACTTAAAATCCAAACTATAAAATGCCATCTTGCATCGACAAGAAAAACAGCCTAAAATTTAGTAATTGTAAGTTTGATTCAGCATCTATCTCTATGAAGGCTAATCCCCATAACAAGGCCTTATCTACGTGTCTTAACAGTGGTTGAAGATCTCCCTAACCATGGCTGAGGTGGCCTGTTTTTGCTTTTACCTGATATGACATTAAAGTGGTGCTCTCTACTTTCATCCAACAAAAGCCTAGCTCTAAGCACAACTTTGGGTGTTTCAAAAACCACTGAGGAGAAATAGAGGATGGGGAACTACCTGTATCTCTAATTCCAAGTGCTGCATACACAGCCATACATTTCAGCCTGACCATTCCCTAGAGATGATTTAACTGAAGAAAAGGATAGGATCATTCTGAAACTACTCATATTTTCTTTTCTTATTAAGCGCCTATACCTATGAAAGTATAGTAATGCAGCTTTTGATTGCCATTCTGCTCATGATAGAATGGCAGAGGGACGAACAAAAATGGCAGGAGTAAGGGTGTACTGGAGCCTGCAAACAGCGACCCATCAGCTGTTTTCAGACTGGGTAAGACAAAAAGTGACAAAAAGAGCAAGAAAGATCAAGCAAGAGAGACCAAGACTAAGAAGGAGCACAAGAAAGAGAAAGCAAAAGAGCACAAGAAGGATCAATTCTGGGGTGGATAGGGGTTTACTTAATGTAATAGGACAACTTCTTCTACAGGACTGGAAAACCCTTTTCCACCCTGTGAATTGGCTGCAGAGCTTGGCTTTCTTGTAAAAGGAAGAAGGCAGAATAACCTTATCTATTCCTGAAGATCAGGCTAGGACAGATAGCTAAATTCATGAATTACATCCTTTGTCAAAACTCACCTCTCCCCAGCCCCATTCCATGTTAAAGGCAGCAGCCGATGGTTATTTTTCCTATGTGTAGGAAATTCATCAATTATTTTTGTTACCTTGTCATATACCAAACATATAAAAACACTACTACTCACAGGTTTCATCACTGAGACAGATTACAGCACAGCTGTCAAGAGAGAGAGATTTTGCCAGGATACTTTATGCTGGCATGTGGTTCAGAAAAAAAGCATATTAAAGTTGTTGTCTGGATGAGCCCCAAGTTTCTATCTTCAGTTAACTGGTTTAGCACGGCTGGTGCCAACACTTAATGAGTGAACCAATGCTAATGAGAACAGAGTTCCATTTTCTTTGCCTGGACCATTTCCTACAATAAATAATTGCAGGAATTTTTAATTTAGTCTATATTTCTCCAGCTTCAGGTTTACCATATTGATACACGTTCAACAGAATTGCTTCCTCATTAAAGTTGGAGAAGACATTCTGATACGGTTATATATTATCGAAGGTATGTTAGAGATAGGCAGTCCGAAAGAAAAAGCTGAAATGTCCTTATAACAGCTACTCACTCATATATTTCTAAAATAAGTTTGTAGTTAGAAGCAAACTAATAACATTTATATACATCATGGATGACTATAATTTATATGAACAGTAATATTCATATGTATTATAAATTACTAATCTATTCTATCCAGACCACCACCACACTGTGGCAACTCTTCTAACTTTTTAGATGTGGTAAAGGAGGCAAGATTAAAAGATATCTGTTTAGCAACTATATAGGATCAGTATCCCACTGATCAATTTTTGCTGATCTGGGTACCCAAGTCCATGTACAGATTACAAATCATTTGACTTGTGTACCAGAACCAAATACAGTAATAGACCATGGTAGTTTACTGAAAGTTTATCATTCTTAACTGCACTGATATGGTACAGTACCATGAAATCAATATGATCAAAATTTAATAAAAGAATCAGGAAAATTCCCAAGCAATCTTAAGGTTGTCCATCTCCATCCCCAAATTAAAAACTGGTTCCTGGTAAAGAAAGCTTAAATGATACATATAATGAGCTAGCAATAATATCTACAACCTTGTTTCCTGAGTTAATATTTTCCTATTTAGCTGTTGTTATTGTGTATATCCAAATGCATGAAGAAATAGTAATCTGGGTTGGCTTTATCACATAATTCATAGATGAATAAAGGAGTGAAGCATTTAAAACTTTCTGGAAACTCTTGAAACTGCGATTTAACAAAATAAAGCAACAGTGGTTCATAATAAAGGAAAGGACTTGAAAATCTATTTCAATTTCTATAATTCTTGGAAATTAGTCAATTCATTTTGCAACATTCAACCATCCTAAATCACAGTAACATTTGTAATTTAACAATATGCTACCATTTGTGATATACCAAATCAGTTGCCAAATCAGCCACTTCATTTTGTTGAGGAGTTGGAAAATACATGGAAGCACATCCTGTAGCCATATTTCCAAAGATCAAGAGACTTCCAATTAAGTTTTCAGAGGCTGCTATGATTTTCATTCATAAGAAAGGAAGATGGCACATTTTTTTTAGCAAAAGAGAAATGATATATAGAACTGGTGCAATTTTTTTACAATACAAAATCAAATACAACTCTAGGGAAACTGAAGACCCTGCTATAAATGTATTTATTAATCACCAAAGGATAAATGTACCTTTTGTCACAATTTGTGATAATGAAATAATAGTATAATATAGTCTTACATATACAATATATACACACATATACATGCATACATAGATATACATACACATATTTTGAATTATGTAATTTATGTCACTGCATAAATCTCATCGTCTTGATATTAGTTCCCTGATGAGAAAGACACTCACTTAACGTACAGTAGTACTTTGTTCAGCAACGTTGTTGCTTTATAATTTGAATTATTTCTTGGAATTGAAGCAAATGTGATAGCTTTTAAAATGTATTTTTGGAAAGTTTCACAGCCTTTTATGTGCCCTAAAGTAGCTGGCCTTCTGTTGCACATGTCCACTGAATATAATTACACATACATACACACATACATACATACATAATGTATTCCAACATATAAAGATCATGTAAACTATACCACATAAAAAATGTTCATAAGAAATCTCCAATATTGTGGCAAGTGGACAAAAAAACAAGAGTGTGCCTTATTTAAAGCCTTAATCTTAAAATCTAATTAATGGATTCTGTGCTTAGTTATTTAGAGAAATACTTCTGAACTTACAATAAATATGCATCAAATTATTATAAGGATAAAAAAAGGTGAAATATGCAGCCACAACTCCATACCAGTCATATTATTAGCACAGATTTATCCTGAGCATAAAATATTGCAATGATCAACTCTAATATTATGAATAAACTGACTGTATAAGAATCTGGAGGCTGCATCTTGGAAGACAGAAATGCTTAGCCTGTCAAGCAACCATTATACAATATCACTAAAACCAGTGAAAGTACAGGTACCAACTACCTTCATCAACTGGAAATGTGTACTTCATTATTCAAAGGGATGCTAAGTTCGGGTAAACTGGCACTTTCTGATGCTTTTAACAGGGGCAAACCTTGACCAAACATATGCATGCCATGCCAGTAACTGGTTCATGATGTGCTCTTACTGGAAACACCTGCATTGGTAACCAATTATTTTCTGGACTTCACTTAAGGAGATGGATTTATTCTTTGAAATTCTACATTGCTTTGACCTTGATCTGTCTTATAGTAAACCTATCCAGATAGTAAGATCAGTAAGAAAGGCGCTCTTGCAAATGGACTTATTTTCTGAGAACCATTTATTGTATGTGGCAGAGGGATTTCTTCTACTTTCCAAGCTATGAAATGCACTCCCTTGAGAACTGTGCTCATAACCCACTCTTTCCACTTTCAGGAAAGGAATCCAGAACTTTGCTTTAATCAGCCAGGCCTTTGCAGATGTACTAAAAGAATATTTAATTTTTTTATATGTGAGCTTATGTAGATAGATAGATAGATAGATAGATAGATAGATAGATAGATAGATAGATAGATAGATAGATGATGGATAGCCAGCTAGCTAGATTTTAATAACTCTCTCCAGGCAGATACTTGTTCTTGTGCTTTGTAAAGAACCCTGAATATATATAAACAATAAAAGTTACACTGTAACTACAAAGATAGTAAGAAAATATAATTGTAGGCATAGCTTTCAAAGTATGTCTGAAGTAATAGTCACAATAATGGCCTATCCTGGACCACAAAGGTGGTATCATAAAGATGTCCAAATATATTCATGAAAACATGTGCAAGAATTTTCAATGACTAGAACAGTGATGGCGAACCTTTTCAGCACCAAGTGCCCAAACCGGAACGCACATGCATGCACATGCGCTGGAGCACCAGAAACCCAAAGACCAGCTGGATGGTGTGTACATGCCAGTTTTGGGGTGTTTTGAGGGCCATTTTCAGGCCATTTTGGGGGCTGTTTGTGGCCTCCCAAAAGGCCTGAAAACGGCTCCAAAAATGGCCTAGAAAATGATCTTCTTTTGGCCGTTTCTCATTCCATTTTCTAGTGCTCAGGCACCCGCGTAGAGCAGTTGGCGATGTCGTGCATGCCCACATAGAGGGCTCTGCGTGCCACCTCTGGCACCCGTGCTATAGGTTCGGCATCATGGGACTAGAATTTCCTTTCTTTAATACACACTTTTTTGGCAGTCTTCTTCACTGTCCTTTTGATGCTGTCCAAGTTACTGGAGCTGCTTTTCCTTGAGGACATGGTTTCACTTCCAGAAGGAAACTTTAAAAACTCCAATGTGCAGTTTTGCAACAGCTTAGGCTTATGGCCAGAGTAATATTATGTGTTATTAAGGGGACAATTTAATTAGACTCTGCGTGCTGAATGGTACAAAATAAATACGTGAATTCCTAATGTCAAAATACAAGCATCCACCAAAGCACATTCTCAAAAGTTAATGTAAAACTAGACAAACATCTATTTTATCAAAACTCAAAGTGCACTATAATAAGGAGATAGGGTCAATCTGTCAATCTCTTTTTAATGATAAGTTCTACCAGTCAATCAATACTACTTTCCTTTCTTTCCTTCCCAAGCTTTCCCTTAGTTATACTAAGCATTTCTGCTAAACGTTTAGGCACAACAAGATTCTTGTTGGCAAATCAGATACTGGATGAAAAGGCCATTAGTATGGCCCATAATTTTAATATCTTTATTGCCTACTGTATATTAAAAAAGCTAAGTGAATACAACTTTAATGATCATCATAAAGATCTGTATATGGCACTCTTATGTATAACTATTTAGAAATAACTTCTAGAGTTTCTTAATAATTGTTACTATTTTAAAAGCTATATTTATAAAAACTAGGATAACATGGAATTAGTGTTTTAATTTTTTTGGCACGAGCATGATTAGTTTAGAACAAAGCAAATTAAAGGCTAAAAATCATATCAATAAAAACTGTATGTGCTTGATTTAGATGGGATTTAAGATCTGATTCAACTGTGAACTTCAATATACATATAGTCATAGTCCAATAACAAATTCTAGATTGGTCTAAAAGTAAAACAACAAATTAAACAAAGTTGTCATTAACACAGGGGCCTCCAACAACAAATTAAACAAAAGTGTCATTAATACAGGGGCTTCATGTTAACAAAGAATTGTTTCATACAATTGATTGCTTCATATGTAGGCCCAAGTCAAGATGCTGTATATTAGATTGAAAAATAGAATTTATTTATTATCACTTTCTTACTTTAGAGAAAAAGCACTATAAGATAAATTATCCTCCTGCAGCTGGAAGTTGGATCTTTTTCTTATTTGTATTTAGCACTGCTACTGAAACTTGTAAGAACATTCAACTAAATCATCAACATCAATTGGACCTTAAGATGCAAGGCACCTCGGCACTTCTTTGATAAGACAGTAAAAGGCTTTCATTTATCAAGGACTGAAATAAATGGGATACACACTAAAGTGTACTTGCATTCTTCTACATCTCATATATATTTTAAGAGACTTCTACTGCACTATTTCCTAAGTTAACTCCTAACATATGGAAGATTTCTGTATGTAATAAACTCCCAGTATAAATAAGTAAAATTGTTAAATTCTACAGTTGTACTGAACTACTTCCAGTTGATCTATCATAAAATCACCCTAGTGATATTACAAAGGAAGGGAAGATTTATAGATGAGACATATTCATGAATCCTTTTACAAAAAGCATAAGAATGGTAATATTAGAAAGGTAAGGTGGAGAGAAGGGTAACACAAACAAAGAAATACTTACCATGTTTTATTTGGCAGAAAGTAATCCTAAACACCCTTTCCTCTAAGGAAGCATTATTGATTTCTGTTACTTTTCATCAATGTCTTGCTAACATTAGCCATTATACCAGCATTGACTCCCATCTCAGATCTGTGTACACAATAAACAACCTTGACAAACAAAAGTGAGAGCATATGATGAAACTCATGCTGCTAGGTATGGTATGTGGACAAGGATGGAAAAACAAACCCCAAGGACAGTGAAGAAGCTAATGTAACTATACAAAAAGCTCTATAAAAATCTGAAGATTCTTGTAAAGAAAAGAAAAAAAACAAATAAAAGAAAGAGAGTGGTCATAGATGAATACTACAGAACTATAGGGCTAAAGTACAGAAAAAATGTAAAATCAAAATAAGTTCACTTTTGGAAAAGATTCTAAGAGTATCAAAAATGTTTCCTTCAATATGCTCAATAAAGCAAAGGGCTATTCAATCAGCTGATTGACTAGCCATACCCATTTATCTTGGAGAATGGGAGACATGTTAGATACTTGTAGAAAAAATGGTACCCTATCTTCAAAAAAGGAAGAAAAACTCAGCAAACTATGGATCAGCATACCTGACAGGGATATATGAAAAGATTCAAGTTCAAATTATAAGGCTGTTGATCTGTAAGCAACTTGAAAACAATTGTAATTGCCGTAAGTAATTGCCGTAAGTCAACATAGTTTTGTGAAGAACAAAACTTGCTAGACTAATTGTATCTCAGTGTTCAATTGGGTAACTTTCTTAATAGTTTGTGGAAATGCTGTTAACATTAGATATACAGTACTTTAATACCAGTGAACCATTTGACAAAATATCCCTCGATATTCTGATTACAAGAAGCTACTTAAGGTTGAGACGAAGGGTTTGACAATTAAATGGATTCTGGAAAATCATACATTGTCTGGATGACTTTTTTATCTAATTAATGAAACAATCTTGTTCACTTAGATTCTCAATCAATCAATGACAGCCAATAAAGCTCTGATTATATTCAATGGCAAAGATGTTAAAAAATTCAGAATATCTGAGAAAGGATGACGAAGACCACTCTTGCCAATCCCTGCAACCAAATCATTATCCTCCCAATTGATTGTAGGCATCAAAAAGTTCAAACTTCCCATATCAACTAACTCATTTGTACTTACCAACTTAGATTGTCAATGAATTTCCATGAGAAAAAAGTTGCTAACATCAAAGGCTTCTGATGGTATAAAAGCTAAACTCACTTATCCTTGCTATGCAGTTCTATTAACTGTATCTTTATTAAAGGAATGTTTTTATCTTTATTAAAGGAATGTTTTTATCATATCTATTGATGAATAGATTTAAAAGTGGTGCTTTCAACGCTTGTGGCATGTCACTGAAAGAGACACATAAAATACAAATTTTCATTCATCTGGTGTGCATATTTGAGACATTCGCATAAAATATATGGTAGGCAATCATTTTATATACTGTATAATGTTTTTTGGTTAAATGTCTGATTAACTGCACTGCAAAATACTGTGCTTGAAATGCCATCATTATGACATTTCTAGTTGCACTTCTGCTATATGGTAGCTGTTGAGTGGCAGAATGGCATTTGTGAATACATTCTTCATTAGGTCAAGTCCCAGTTCCTTTCCCTATTAATCAAATTGAGTTAATACTTCATTGTTCCCAGTGAGAGCTTCTGTATTTGCATAAACTGAGTTTCTTATTGCATCCTCTACAGAAGGATCAACTCACATTTTCAAGGCTGAGAGTGATCTTTAGCATTTGAGAAGTTCCTACAAATGTGGTACTATATGATTAACCTAGAGTCCCCTGAATTTTCTGTTCAGACATAATACCTGAAAAAAAAATATTGTTCTGCAAAGGGCATTGAGGCATCATCTAAGATGTATGAATGTACCACAAGCAAGGAATGCAAATTTAGTATACCATGAGGCAAGGGTTTTACCAGTCTCTGCCACTGTTTTAAACCCATGATATGATGGCAGACACCAGGATATATTCTAATATGTATAGCTAGAAACAATTGCTACGGGTTCAAAGATCTATGCGGTCTGAAATATATCGTGGAATTAGATAAATAAAATTTAAAATAGATCTATATTGTTTCTTTGAAAAAAAATTACAAATAAATATAATTTGAAGATAAATATTGCTTTTTTCCCCTTTCTTTCCACTTGCTAGGCGTGTGCTGAATTTTAATGCTATAAATTTACTAATGTAGTTTGGCTTCAGTTTTTCTATGTCAAAGTATGATCACATCCATCTGTTAAATATTTTTGGCACCCAGATAGGATCAAAATTAGAACAGCTGAAAAGAATAGAAATACAAGTGGAAATGGTTTTATTTTTCATTGATGTAAAGCATAACAAACAAATATCACTTCTTTATAACTCAATAAGAGATAGACTAGGAAATTCAGTTTCTAAATTCACAAATAAGCAAAACCTCAAAAACATTGTGGGAAAACAGTTGTTACTTTTTGTTTTGAAGTTCTCTGCATCTGTTATAAGGTGCTGCAGACCTGTAATGCCCCTGTGCTCCCACATGCTCTGAAATGCCTTTTAGAAATAGAATCTGAAGCACAGGGTTAGTTTGAATCAAGTTTATTTGATTTTCATTAAAAATGTTGGTTACAATAGTAAAATCCACTAAAAACTAAACTTAGAGAGAGAGAATGGAATAAAGAACAAGAAGAGTAGGAAAAAAGAAAAAGATAAAATATAAAGAAAAAGAAAAGAATATAGAAAAACCAAAAAGAATATAGAAAAAGTGACTTTCAATATTCATCAAATTGTTTAACTTCCGTAATCTCTGTACCAAATTTTGCAGCAGAGAGGTTGTTGCTGATAATCATCCAGTTTGGAACAGACCAGAGAACATAACATTTCTTCCTATTCATGTTGACAATAACTATTCTAATTAGTCAGAAACTGCACTGAGTAGTCACCACAATTAAACATGTGGAAGGAGAGCTAATCAGCCTGCCAGGTATGTCTTTAACAGAGGGAACGTTCAGGACTGAATTATACATTAATAGAGGGAGACATCCCTCATCCTACCAATAACATTGGAAAGGTATAATTCCTTACTTCTTTGTTATCCTTAAGTACAGCTCTATTCTTTTCCCCAACACTCTTATTTTTTGTCCTGCCATTTGTGTTACTTCTAACTTTCCCATCTCTTTCACGGAATTGGTTTGGTGATGGCTACTTTGCAACAGGAAAACCCTAATAACACACTGTGACAGGTGAAAACCTCTATTTAACTACTCCCTCTTAAAAAAAATTGGTGCTACATTAACTGCACACCAGATCAGCATGCTGGATGACCCTAATTATTCTTCTTTTAAAACATCTTCAAGTCACAGGCCATAGGGCATAATTGTCAGGATGGTTGAGCTTTGAGGCACAACTGATATCAGGATTGCTCTTCTGTTTTTCTTTTTCTTTTGAGGCAAGTAAAAGCTGATGATAGTTCACATTTCACAGGTACAATGTGATCATTATGTTTTGTGAACAAAAAAAAAGCCCAATTGATCAAGTACAGTATTGAAAAGTAAGCCAAAGCAATCTGCATAGCTTTGTTCTGTTGCTACTCTTCAATCAATACATATTGCTACTGCAGCACATCTAAGCTCAGAGACTGTAAATGGTGCCAAATTATGACTGTGAAATAGACAAATGTACCAGGAGCCTTTGGGCTGGTTTGAGCTGCTAAGTTAAATTACAGTTGATAATATTAAAAGCTATAAGCTGTGCCATGCCTCAGGGTGCCAGTGCTATAATTTACTGGGTTACACTAGAGTTTAATCGTAAAACTAATCATTTGAGGTGATAGTATTCTTTGGAAGTATGCACTTGAGAAAAGACCAATGCCTTGAAATGTGCTGTGCGCACACAGGATTTCCATATACCCTGTTTCCCTGAAAATAATACCTGCCCAGATAATAAGCCAAATCGGGCTTTTGAGCACATGTGCTAAAATAAGCCCTCACTGAAAATATTGCAACAGAGCAGCAATCATTAGATGATCATGCTCGCCGTGTCCTGCACCTCAAAAATAATAAGATTTCTCCAAAAGTAAGACCAAGTGCTTATTTTGTTGGTCAAAAGAAAATAAGACCCTGTCTTATTTTCAGGGAAACATGGTATACGCCTAAAGGTTATCTCAATATAATATCAACAAATATATTATGAAGATAACAAGCACCTTCATTTGAGGAGGTCCTTATACAAATCTTAGATCCTCCAACATAAGGTCAGTATTGCTCTATAAAGTAACAAACAATGAGAGCAAAAAGACATATGGACAAAATAACGTGCAGATGTATCATTTTAAGATTTAAATGCAGTGGTAAGTCATAGAACTAATTGATCTCTTTGTACTTAGAAAACTAGGTTATAATTCAGAGAGTTTAAACTGGCACTGTGTTACATATGATTGCTATTATTTATAGTTCAGAAGTGGAAGAAACAGTAGAGTTGCGTCATCTATTTTTTCTAGTTGAGCAAGGCGGCTCTAATTTTATCATGCTGCATAGCTGCATTAATTTTTTTCTTTCACTATATATTTAAGAAAAAAGAATGAGAAATATAGTTTTAAATAATGCATACTACTTGTTAATTGGGACTCTCGTGGACTTATCATTCATGCATAACAAATAAACATATCAATCATATAAAACACATTGCAAATTGTTGGGTATTAATCCTGCTATAATTTTTAATATATGCACAATAATTCATGCAGGCATCATAATTGATCGTATTATGGGATCTAGGAAACAGCATTGTAAGAGCTGAGTTTCATTCCTACTAATATGTAATCTGAAAGCATGCTATACTTAATTATGAATTACAGAATAGTGAATGACAGATCATAGGTAGGGTTTGCAAGAAACAACTAACAAAATGTGTATCTTGATGCAACTTCACTCTCTTACATGCTTCCATGCAATGTCATGAGATGAGTACAAAAGATCAGAGTTTAGTATGTGATGCTACAATTTTATTTTATCAACTTTGCAACACTGTTGCAAATTTTAGTGTTTGAAACAGACTAAATTTAGGCCTTTTCAATGTAGATTACAGACTGTAGTCATGGAAGGCCTATGAATTTAGAATTCTGGTATACACCCAGGATGTGACAGGAAAAAATAAATGTCTTCAATATAATTGTGGAGAAATGAATTTTTTTCAATATAATTGTAAAGCAGCGGTCTCACCAGTCATACTTCATAGACTGATATACTCAATTTTAATTTATTGTCACTAAATCCTGACTCACTTTCTTTAATCAGTGTAATAAAACCTATCATTTCAAATATCTATTACACACACTTAGATTTTAATCAGGTTAAATCATCAGATATAAACATATTGATTTTACTATTACATCTCCCACAAGGGCCTTCATGCATTTGCCAACAAGAGACCTGCAGAACATTAAAATAGTAAGTAATCCTATAAACAATCAAAGGAGGTATTCATCCCTGAGAGAGCAAAGCACTTAAACAGAAGAATTGGCAATGGGCAGATCAGCCTGAGTAATATTTGCATAGCTTTGTACAAGGCTGAAATCCTTTATATCAGCACTTTCCAAGGAAATAGCAGTACATATGTAAATGATCAGGGAATGGTCTTCAAGTGTTTTAACAGGGCTATAAGCATTTTGTTTCAGCTGGTAGATTAAACTGTGGAATTGTATAGGCAGTACCAGAGTTTCTTCTCCAGAACAGTACAGAAACATTATTTGTCCTTACCAGTAGACTTTTCAATATGCTACCGTGCTTTCCCCCAAAATAAGGCCCTATCTTATTTTCTATTGGGCCCCAAAATAAGCACGTGGGCTTATTTTCAGGGATGTCTTCAGTGACGTGCAGTCAGGGGAAGCAGGGGAGTCACAGCCTCACCACTGTCAATCATGAAAAGGAAAAAAAAATGTAAACGGAAAAAGGAGAGTGCTGAGGTTATGTTAGCTAGCTGCTGCCACACCCTGAATGACTGCCTGTTTAAAAAAGCCTCTAAAAAAGCGCCCTCTACTATGAGGCAGGAGAACTGCATGCCTCATCTAGTCTGACTTTTTAGGTGCTCAAGCAGAGTTAAGCGAGGGCTAAAAGCCTAAAAAATCCTGATGTAGTTGAGGCACGCAGTTCTCCTGCCTCATAGTAGAGGGCTCATTTTTTTGAGGCTTCAACTCTGTCATTCTGTTTAAAGCTGCAGCGTCGCGCTCACCCTTCCTCCTCTCTTTCTCTGTTTCTGATGCCCTCCACCCCCACCCCACACCGTGACCCGACAAAAGCGCAAACGTCAAAAGCGCGCCGACAAAACCGTGGCGCTAAAACCGCGATGTCAAAAGCGCGCCGACAGAAGCGCGATTTAAGTTAAGGTAAGGTTTAGGGTTAGGTTACAGCGCACTTCTGTCGGCACGCTTCATTCGTTGGCGCGGTTTTGTCACCGCGGTTTAGTCAGGCGCGCTTTTGTCATTCGCGCATTTGTGGTGGAACCACCCCACACGCCCTCTTTTTTTTCAAATTTCCTTTTATAAATGCAATGCTTCGGCATTCTCTCCTCTCCCGCAACACCCCACTGACTAAAGCACTTTCTTTCTCCCGCCTGAGCTTGCGGCAGCCCGCTTGCGGCAGAGCTTAGGCAGGCTGCTGTGAACTTAGGCAGGCAAAAGAAAGTGCTTTAGTCAGTGGGGTGTCGGGGGAGAGGACTGCCTCACCAGCCATAAACCTCACCGCACGTCACTGGATGTCTTATATTTTTTCATCAAAAGGCCCGATCAGGTGCCCCACCCACCCCAGGCACAGAGAGGAGGTGGCGATCGCTTGGTGGCCAACTGCAGCAGGAGGTAGAGGGAGGCAGGAGTCCAAATGGGCTATCTGATTCAACATGTCTGTGTGTGTGTGTGTGAGAGAGAGAGAGAGAGAAAGAGAGAGAGGGAGGGAGGGGAAGCACACCGCCCCCATAACTCTCCAAGATTGGATTGGATATCTCTCTCTTTCTCACTCACATACATAAACACACATATTAAGGTTGGATCAGATCGCTGTCTTGCGCTCTCTTTCCATTTCTCTCTCTCTCTCTCTCTCTCTCTCAAACATACACACATACACACATTGTGGTGGTAGTGGTGCCGCTTCAGGGCCTAGCTGGCCGGCATGGCCCCACTTTTCTTCTTTCTTTTCCCCGGGTCCTCTTCCTTCTATTGCTCCACTTTTCCCGTCCATTGCAGCAAAGGGCCCAGGATCTACTTTGATAGCTGTGGAGTTTGGGAGGTGGTCAATCCCCATTCATGGTATGGCTGATCACAGTGGCGGGTAAGGCAGAAAGCAATTCTACTCACTGGACCAGCCTGGTGGAGGGGGAAACCAAGCGGGGATGAAAACAGCTGAATGTGTGGCATTCAAGTCCTGGAAAATTGTATGAAAGGGACAGTGTTGCCTTCAATTCTCGTTACTGGGGTAAACTGCACATTGCTTCTAAGCACATGCTTTCCACAATCTTCTAGAGCTTGATTATACAAAGGCAATGTGCTCTGGAAGGGAAGCAAGGAAGAAGTTTCTTTCAGGAGAAATTTGTATTGGGAGACTGTCAGATTTCTGCAGCTGCTCGCGGCTATACACAAGGCTTGTCACACCAGTGCTGCTGCTCATGTGCCTTTGCGCACATGAGCAGCAGTACCTGCGCGATGTGATGCGTAGCATCCAGTGTCAGAAGTCAGGCAGTGGCACAACATTTCAGGGTGTGGGAGGCCTAACTACACAGGTCTTAAGATAAGCAGGTGCAGGGCACATGGAGCAACTCTACCTAGCTTGATTTTTACGCCTGCATCTCGCCCCACCTCTTACAATCAGATGGTGGGCGGGCTTTAGCTAGGGCTTATTTTGGGGGTCGGGCTTATTTTAGGTGCAGGCATGAAAATCAGGCTGTGTTCGGGGTAGGTCATATTTTCAGGAAAACATGGTAGGTGATTTCCTATTTCTATTTTCAATTGCTTTCAAAACCTACTCATCCAAATAAATACGTGACAGTAGTTTCATCAAGATGACTGATAAACTGAAGCTTATCCAGAAAAACTTTTTTTATTACCCTAAATTTTATTTGGGTACATAATCTCATATAAAAACTTACTTTTCATAATAGGTAGATATGTTATTCTTTGTATGAAAGTATGAAAATGCAGGTAATGATGCAAATTTTTTGCAGTAATTATCTTTTCTTCCTTAGGGTTTACAAAATAAATATGTTCTAATCATTGGCGGTCTATGTACCTAATGGTCCCATTGAAAATTTTCATACAAAATATGTTGTAGAAAACTACCTAGATAACACTGTAAGCAAAAATAGCAGAATATTTCTTTTGACATTGACACATAAGCATAAATTGCAAAGTAGGACTTTTTTTATCATTGTTGCCATTTGAACTTCTCCAATGAACAAGAGCTTCCAAATTATATGGGTTGGCAAGATTTGGGTAGGTTGGGTGGGTTGACAAGATTTTCTACCAACTGACAAAGGCAGTAATTGTGAGCAGGTATGTGCTCATTGTAAAGTTCTGTTTAGAAAATGTAGATTCTGATATCTGAATTCATTCTCAATATGCAATTAAACATCAGATTCCATTTTTATCGTTATTTTCTTAGGTAATTCTGTTCCTTCCCCTTCTGGAAGATAGGAAACATTTTTGTTTCCTTATTTTGTAATTTAGAAAATAAACTTTTGAGATCACTAAATACCAAAACCAAAATGTAAATTGCATACCTCCCTATAGGTAATACCGCCAAGTATTATCATTCTTATTAAACAGCCTGATCCGAACAAATTCAGTGGCAAGACTGAACTTGAAGAAATAAAGATATTGAAGGTGATCTATTTAGTAACCAACATTAGTTATGTAAAGACTGATATGAAATTTCCAAAAGTTAAAGAAAAATATGGACAAATCTATTGCCACTTTATACTTGCTGTTGAAAAATAAGATCTTTTCTATCTACAATAATCTTGTATATCTACAATTATGGCACAGTATTTGTAATTCTATGAGCTGTGTTGATATATACTGCAAATTTATCGGCAATTATTCCTTTAATTCCTAAAGATATGCAGGAGCAAACCCACACATTGCAACACTGATATTTGTGCGTTCTCATTCCTGATGTGATCATAATTAGCAGAAACAGCAGAAAGGGGAAACAATAAATTAATTTTTAAAAATATCAAGGAATAAACAAATTCTGATGTCAGAGCTTTAGATGCAGTTATTTTTTTCACTATATCATGCCTATTGTCCTTTTAACTCTTATAGAACTCCTTACAAGCAGAAGTATAAATGTTTAAAACAAGCCCCTTTCTTCTGATTGCCTTTTAATTTTGTCTATCATCAAAAACTAACACCCCGCCCCCCCCAAAAGCCATTATAAGAATGCCATTTGTTCTGCTGGTCAATCAAATTTCACATGATCCTCAAGTTCTGAATCTATATGCCAGACAGATACTGTATCTTACAAAACAAATCAGCCAGTTCTTCTTGAAAAAGATGCTTTTGTATACTAGCTACTTTGATACATGATTTCCAGTATATATTTGAATCTTAACCTAGGTTGATTTAAACCCTATTGGGTTTATACCTTAGATTTGATTTTTTAAGGCAAGCTCAGGTCTAAAAGTAATTTATTCATCCAGGCCAATCCACATCCCATCTTTTCACCAGTTTCTGAAGCTGTTAAATGAGGAAATAAAATTTTTCTTCATTTCTGATCCACCTATTAGATCAATGTTTCAATATTTGCACTGTAATCATAAAAGTACAACCTGTGCTTTTGTTAAGACTCTAAGACTACTTAAAAAAAAAATCCCCTGGGATTAGACTTCTACAAAGGGATTGATCTGCATGAGAACAAGGCATTAGGAGATTGGAAGATTTAGACAAGCTTTACTTTGTACAGTTTTTTCTTTTCCAATGCTGTCTAATTGCTGCATCTGTCCCTATGATAAAAAGTTTACATAAACTTTAAAAAATTTTTTTGCAAGTAATGGTTCCTACTGTAAAATACCTTATATATTATTTTCATACACATTCATACACATTCCCATTCCCATAATATAATATATTATAATATAATGAGTCTTGTATATCGATGTATTTTTCAAAATATTGCATGATAAAATCTGAGAGGAAAACAATGTTGGATTTGTAAACGCATTTGAGATAAGATCATATCAATGTATGAACAGAACATATGTTTCTCCCTATATATGAAACTCTGTACCTGAATAATGTAACATTTGTCTCTCTCTGGTCTGAGAGCTTAAGGGATATACTGTTCTGAGATTGCTCATATCCAACCTAATACAGAAAGGACAAAGGGTCACAAACTAAAGGATTTCATGTTTCTCCAAACTCATATTCCCATAGTCATCTTCTATTTTTCTCTTAAGACATAGCCCAATTTCTTTATAATTATCCATAATTTGTACAAACATGTATTAAAATAGGATGACCCCATCTTCTCAGGCAAATAATTTGGGACACAGCTGTTAATTGAAGTCTTACGAAACAATACAAAAATCTACCTGGAAAAATAATAATAAAAAGACTTCCTGACTGGTTTCAAGTCATGAGCAACATTTGATAGGAAGTTGAGTTATTCAATGCTATTGTCCTTCACAAATTATTGCTCGAAATATATACACTTAACATAGAAGAAACAGGATATCCTTTGTCCAATTTCATAAGAATGAGTAGTATCAGCATTGGTGGAAAAATCAAATAAACATCCTTCTTTTTTCCTTTTTTTTTTGAAGGTAGAAGCAGATGTTTAACCATTTTAGGAAGTAGACAAACAAAACTAAACCGTTCCTGTTTAATAAACAGAAATCTATATGCTAGGCTGAGGAGATTGTCCTTACCACATCAGTACTCTTATTTGTGGCTGCCACAAAAATTGGATACATTTTTCCCTTAAAGTTTTGAACATATAGGAAGCAGAAAGTCTGGAATAATCTACATGCCACTAAGCAAGAAAGATGTGGTGGACAAAATCTCTTTTAAGTTGAAAGAAAGAACAGGAATGTCTATTCTGTGTATTACAAGCCAAGTGTGAATGGAAATAGGAACCTTCCATAAAATAAAATTTTAATAAATAAATATAAATTTAATAAAAATTAATAAAAATGTAACAAATAATTAAATAAACAATTCCCAGTTCTATACATCCAGGTTCTTATCAGATGAATGGACCAATTGCTTCCTACCTATTAAAGTACTATTTATAACTATTATGTGTCCCCACCCCCAAATTCTATTCCACACAATTTATCCATTCTATCCATCCTATCATACCATTTATTTCATCCTATTCATTCTATTATTATACGAATAGCCCTTGTATTAATGAACTGCTTATGTCAAAGATTCTATGAGGTTTACACATTTCAAAGGAAATTTAAATATAAAAATGTATGAAGAAATTATGACAGAAAGCTTAAGTATATTATCTATAGATTCTATCTATGTATTTTGATTGATGTGCTAAATGCACAAAGTGGAGTTAGATATGCAAACGGCATTGGGAAACAGCTCTTGCATAAATTGTATTGCTGCTATTTCTTTCTTTATTGCATTTACATCCTTCTGCATTCCTCAAGAACTCTAAGTGGTTCACAGATATACAACAATTAAACTATCAATAGTTGGGTTAAGATTAGAACATATCCCATATAAAATATAATCAACTTGAGCTCCTGGCAAACTGTGAAATACTATGTACAAATAATAGGCTTCTCCCATTGATACCTAATTTCAAGGAAGTATGAGTGCAATGAATTTTAGGCTAAGATATTTGCTGTCATTTCATTAACTTGAAAACCTTCCCATCAAATTTAGCATATGTCTCAAAGCTACAAAATTGGAATTACTTTGCAATTAACCTACCTGGCACTGAAATCTAGCTATAAAAAAGTAATCATTTTAATTTCACCTTTCGATTGCAGTTTTAATTTTCACAGTTAATCACGAATAGCACAGTACACTGACTACCTCAATTATTTTTATCAATAACAGACCCAGAATTATATAATAATGGTCAGCAAAAAGCTATTAGAAACAAAATGAAAATATTGTGCAATTTTGCAAAGAATACTTGTAATACAAGGAGAGGGAAGGGGAAAGGGAAAGGAAGTTAGATTCTGAAAGTTGAAAAAAAGAATTAACCTACAACAAAGCAATGCCTCCAAAGAACTAGTGAAATTTGTCAATAAAATTATCTTACAGGATATAAATTATAAAAAGAGATTACTTCAGCATAACATTATTATCAAATATGGGCTAGTGTATTAAATCTGCCATATCCATGTGGAACTTTGAATTGTCAATGAATTCTGATTAATGAATTTACTCATATAATTTTTAAGGTGCCCTTGTAATAATTTAATGCTGTTTTATGTTCTAAAAGGTAGACTTGTCTATCAAAAGATTGGTTTTTTTGTAGAGGGAGCTTTAATAAGTATAAGAATTATAATGTAAATTAATGATGTAAATTAAATAGAGGACTGATAAAATTGCAGCATGCTTAATAAATAAGGATATATTTTGAAAAGAAAACAAAAATTCAGATTTTGACACAGACTTAGTTAGGGGAACAGGCTGGCATTTAATGAGGCAAAGGCAATGGGATGGTGGGGAAAATCAATATGGCAGTCATAATCACATAATCAAAGATATTTAAACTCACCAAGATCTTTGAATCATAAGGAATGCAAAATGGAGTGGGATTCCAGTCTTGCAATCGCAGCCACTATTGTCAGTTTTGTGATGCCAGCATAGACAGCTCAGTGCTGAAGTTTTTCAAGGTTTCTCCCAAGAGCTCTTCCAGACATGAAGGATGGGGAAATTCTCTCTTACTTTTTCTTAAAATGGGAGGGGTTAGATCAGGAGTCCCCAACCCCAAGGCTTCAATCCACGTGAGCCCTTTGGAAGCAGGCTGCAGAAGTGACAGCAAGCGTAGCTGTGCATCCCACTTGCACAAGCAGCAGCGGCAAGCTCAGATGCGCACACTCGGCCACTCCTGCAAATGGAGCTGAGCGTGTATACTTGGCTGCTGCTCATGCGGAACCATCCCCTCTCCCCTTTCCAACTGGTCTACAAAAACAGAACGTTACAATACATTTTGCAAAAGTCAAGGATTTTCTCCAGGCTTCCAGCATAGACCTGAATGCAGAACAAACACCTGAACTGCAAATGAATTTTTATAGTAAATATACTTAAAGCCTCGGTTGATTAACAATCAGTGATGTAGAAAAGAATAGGGCTGTTAGGTTTTCCTGGTTTGCCTCTATCCATAGACTGAGCACTTCAGAAATAATGTTCTTTCAATTCCTAGTATTCATATTGAATGGGCATTGTCTGACCATTCAATATGAATACTAGGAATTGAAAGAACATTATTTCTTTGTTATACTCTCTGCTGTGCCCTAACAATGTGCCATTATATTGGTATTACTTTCAATTAACTCTCAGCATTCAAGATGATCTGATTATGAAAGTTTCCCCAAAGTATGATTTTCTATGTGTATGAGAAAGCAAACCATCTTCTGTAGCAGAGGTGGTATTCAGCAGGTTCTGGAGAACCAGTGGCGGAAATTTTGAGTAGATGGGAAAACCAGTAAATAACACCTCTGATTGCCCCGCCCCATCTATTCCTGACTCCTGAGTCCCAGCTGATCGGGAGGAAATGGTGATTTTGCAGTATCCTTTCCCTGCTATGCCCACCAAGCCACACCAGGCCCACCAAGCCATGCCCCAGGAATCGGTAGTAAAACATTTTGAATCCCACCACTGTTCTATATCACAGTTCATTTTTAAAAGCATGTTTTTCTTATAAATAATTGAAGCAAGTAGGATCCTTATTTTCAAAACAACTGCTTTTGATTGAGAGATTTCTACAACAGAAGCTTTTCAAATCATTTCAAAGAGGTCTCAAGGCAGAAGTAAACACAAAATGATCTCAAAAAAGGGCTACCAAAAATAGTATTTTACTGCTAATATATTTAGTTTCACTCCCAGCCCCTCAAAATTAGAATACTCCCATTTGACATTTTATGGTCAAATTCCATAAATTAATAACTATTCAGTTGTATCTATATAATCACTGCTTTTTAAAAACTGCAATCCTTATTAAAATGTTACATGAAGATTGGCTAAAATATACTTCTATTTTATTTAAACATCTACAGAGCAGCCAAGTTGCTTAGATTGTAAAACTATGTTTGCTGTAAAAACACAAAGGGACACTTAGCTGCTAAAGATAAATATTCTCTTTCCTCCCAAATAATTTAATAGACTCGCTTAGGCTATTAAATATGAGACTGCACGTTTATTTGTTCCTTATAGTTTATTTCAGATAGTATCTATTTCAGTTCAGTTTGCTATTCAAGGAAACAATACATTTAGGGGGTGGTTTTAAAAAAATCTTCCTATGGTTGTTTTATTTTTATTCTTTTAACTATTACAAAGAATATATTACATTAAAAAAACATCACAAAAGCCTCTATTAATTTGCTGACTATCCTGAAACTCTAATTCTTCAAAATAAAATAAAAATTCTTACATAAAAGAACATTCTATATCTATTTTAAAAAATGCAAAGCAGGGTACAGCCATTAAACTGACTTGGATTGAGAGTGTTTGATAAAGTTTAAGAAAACTGTGTGTCTGTACCAACCTTTTGGACAAAATTGATTATTTACAGAGAGGTACAATATATAATATTGATTTTACAATCATAGTGATATTATATATACCTCTTTTTTCTTTTTATAACCCTATAGTCCCTTCATTCAGGAAAGAGTCAGGGCAACAGCACTCACCTGAACATGTACTGGTTGGATGCCCTTCCTGACACCTACATGAAATTTAAAGCAGATATCTTTTTTTCTTTGTGCCTTAGAAACATCTGTCACGCCCTAAGTTTAAACTATCAACCTTCCAAGTAGGAAGTGAGTAACTTCACTACTAGGCTACTATGTTGTTCCCCAGATCTATAGCACCAATTATTGCATAAGCAAGTTAGCACATAAGAATTCTAATTATTTTTTTGCTATTTTAGGAGCATAGGTTCAGTATCCTTTCAAAATGTCAGACGGTTTACATAATTAGATAGTTGGATTGGGTCTTTTATGCTATTAAGTTCCACCCTCCGTTCAATAAAAAGGTAAAGGTTCCGCTCACACATATGTGCTAGTCGTTCCCAACTCTAGGGGGCAGTGCTCATTTCGGTTTCAAAGCCAAAGAGCCAATGTTGTATCTGTGGTCATGTGGCGGCATGACTAAACACCAAAGGTGTACAAAATGCTGTTACCTTCCCACCAAAAGGTGGCTCTATTTTTCTACTTGCATTTTTACATGCTTTCGAACTGCTAGGTTGGCAGAAGCTGGGAAAAGTAACAGGAGTTCACTCTGCTACGCAGCACTAGGGATTTGCCGAACTGCCAACCTTTCTGATCAACAAGTTCAGAGTCTTAGCTACTGAACCACCACGTCCCACATCCGTTCAATACTGGAATCCAAATTGCAACATTCTAAGAAATATCTACTTAGCTTAAAGACTTTGAGTTGTGAGAAGACGCTACCATCTCCCCAGATAAATTGATCTTACATTAAGGAAAAAAATGACTATTCATCCAAACGCCTAATGAGTAGGCCATTATTCCATGTTTCCTCATGCAGAGGATGGGAAGAAACTGTTATTATTAACACAGCAGCAGCAAAGGAATGATCTATCTGTTGAAACAACATTGACTATTTGTATGGATTCATAAATTGTCCTCTCATTGTATGTGCTGTTTGGTTTTGAGTTAGCTCAATATAGGAACTCAAGCACTGTTTGAATATGTGGCTTATGACTTAGTGTGTGATTTTAACCAAGTCAATTATGATTTTTGGTTATGTAGTGGTTAAGCAAACTAGGGTTAGTGAAATAAATGAACCTAGCCTTTAATTTGTCAAAGTTTGGACGTTATGAGGATTGACACCTCTCCTTCGCCCCTCCCTCCTTTTTTATAGACCCCACTGCAGACCAATTTTTGTCTATGGCAACTATTTCCAGGAGCTAATAAAAAGGGAGATCTATCTAGTAATTTCTACTTCTACTAACCAGGAATCTTTAGGACAAGTTGCAGTATCTGAGCTTTTCTTTCATTATCTTACTTTATAAAGTTTGGGAATTCCTAAGCTGTTGAGTGAGGTGCAAAATAGCTTCAGCTGCTCTCAAGTCAGTATCATCAAGAGTAGGCTTGATGATATATGTTGTCATAGAGAGTTTAAAAATAACTTTATAGCAGCTGAGAAACTGCAATTTGAGTATTTTAATTGGTAGAGGAGAAATGAGTAGCAGCCTTGCAGAAAATTCAACCTCTTTTTTTTTTACCCAGGAATGAGCGGTATGCAATGTGGACAGATCTATGTTACTCAAATGGACCATGCATTGGTTTCTAATTATTATTTGGATTGTGGTGAGGTGGAGAATTAATTTGTCTATATACATTATTATTGGTTGCACTGATTTTTAGACTAGATTTGACATTTTATTCAACTATCAAGTCATTTTTAGTATCCCAAAATTTTAGTAAATATACTTAATACTACTGTCTCCTATTTTCCCCACAACAAGTAATCCTTGTGAGTTGGGTTGGGTGCTTTGTGTGTGTGTGTGTGTGTGTGTGTGTGTGTGTGTGTGTGTGTGCAGAAACTCTCCAGATATCCTCTCAGAAACACTAACTCGTTTTTTGACAGAACAGTCAGGAAGATGCAAGGAAAGCAATATTTGAGATCTACCACAGAGTCTTTACATATTTTTCACACAGACTACCACATATACAGCTAATGCGAAGTGTAACAGAACAAAATTATAAGACTATGCTTACAACTTTTAACTGCATATATAAATATGCATTCACTGCACATTTATACAGTTAAAAGGTGAAAGGGTCAAGAGCCAGCTTGTAAGGTCTGCTACCAGGATGTTGTCCAAGACTTTTATGTAAGGATATGAAAAAAGCCAGTACAACAATTATTGAGTATCCTTTCAAAGCATTTTGTGATCTGAAAACCTGTTAAGATAGGCTTCACAAATTGGAGCAAATATAGGATGGTGAATCAGATGGTGCAGTATAAATCCAATCCAGAGTTCCAATCTCTGCAAAAGATTCAAATTAGTCAAAGTGCATCTATCAAGAGTTTGTCTAAGGTTGGTTTTAAGAAAGACAGCAGCCTACAAGATATCTCAGATGTTTCAGTTTTTGAGCTCAAACAAAGGTTTCTGTTTTCTTCCACTCAGGCACAGTTAATGGTATTTAGGTTGAATTATTGTTGCTGGGCTACTTGCAACTAACAAGTCTACTTAAAATAACAAATTCTGAATAGATTAATGCTCCCAAAGCACACTTCTCAGCAATCTGGCTGTGCTCTGTGGCACTTAATTTGGAAGCAGATGCCCTCTTACAGCTTTGTTCTTTTTCCAGAGTCTGAATTTAGGACTGTGGCAGTGAAAGCAATTCTGCTAAGACCTCACAGCAAGTGCATGGCTCCTCAGGCCATACTTTCTCCTTTATTGGTGGAAATAGCAGCCAGACTGGGATTGCTCTGTCCAGTAACCAATTGGACTGGGTCTACAATCTGTGATGTCATCATGCACTGGTAGCTCTTCCCAGTTTTAGACTCAGTTCAACCTGGACTAGCTGTTGAGAATTGGCCTCTCTTACCAAATTTTAGTCTGAATAGTTCAAATTGAGGATAATTGGTATTTTTCAAAATTGTTTTTCCCTTTGGAATTTTTTTCTCCTGCTCTCCTCCAGAAGGGATTGAGTGGGAGATTCAAATTGGCCCATTGGGCTGCCTGCCTGGCTGCTAGGCTCGGGCTTTTAAACTTGCAGAGAGTTTGCACCCACGACTTCGCTCCAGAGCACTGAGAGTCAATTTGTCAGTGCAGGCTCACAAGCTGCGGCTCTGAGGCTGTTTAAAGAAGCGCTGGCTATTTTTGCAAATTGCTGAGAGATTCGATGCTGCAGAAACCACATAGCTGTGCAAAAGCTGCAACCGGCATTTTGCCCCTCTACCGGACACCAAAAGAGCATGAAAAGCAGCAGCTGCCATTTTGTGGCTTTAACGGTACCAAAAAGGGCACAAAAAGCGGCGGCTGCCATTTTGCAGGCCCAGCAAGTGAAGAGCGATCACGGAGGCGAGGAGCGCCTCTTACAGCCAGTGGATCTCTTCTCTGCAGTGAGTGCGGTGAGATCGTTCCCTTTGGTTACAACCCTTGGGTATCATGTAACCTTTGTGGCACTATGGCCACTGGAAATTCCAATGCCCTCCTGGGACCTATTCCAGAGAAAGATCTGGAGGAAGCAGGCCCTTCTGGGGTTAGGGCCAGCCTCAAGGGGGCTGCTGAGGAGACTTCTGACAAAGGCAAAGCCTCCAAAGTTTCTAAGACCTCCTTCAGGGCAGAGGAAAGGCCTGGAAAAGGAATTTCAATGGGCCCCAAAAGAGGCAGACCAGGGGACCAGGATCTCCTCTCCCTCTGCCATGGTGGATCAAGCCAGAACTGCCTCCTATTGAGCCTTGCCCTTCACTGGCTGACATGTCTCCTGACTCAGAGTGGGAACTGTCCTCCTCATCCTCTTCCATACAGCCTGCCACAGGGAGAAATTTTTTTGATGTCCCTCTCAACAGGGACTGCTTATTTGAATAGGTCAACTCTGTTCCAACTGGTTGTTCCTTTCCAATCCAGAATACCAATTTGCCTCAGGCCACAACCTCTGCCCTCTCTGATATGGCAGCCATAATCTCTGAGGTAATAAACCAAGGCATTGCAGCCGGCCTTCAGCAGCGACCATCTTCCAGGTCCTCTAGCAGGCACAGACACAGATCATCCAGGGGCTCCAGACAGCCCCCTCCTTCAACATCAGCCAGTCAGGCTTCAATTTTTTGGGAACAATATACTCAGAGATTCAGACTTATCGGCTGATGAGGGCATCACCCCAGACATTATGGTTTTTGTCAGCTTGTTCAAACCAGATCTCTTTAAGTCACTTCTGTTTAAAGTAAAAAGGGCTGCTAACCTGACTTCTCCTCCTTAGGCTCAGACTGCTGATACAACTTTGAATGAATATCCTAACACTCTGTTTTCCAAACCAACAGTGGAGAAGAAGGTTATCCTGCCTCCAAAGCTCTTTATGAACATGGTCCAGCAACAGTGGGCCTCTCTGGGAACAGGTCCTCTGCCCACTAACTTGGACAAGCACCTCTATAATGTCGCTCCAGATCTCACCAGGTTCCTAGAGACCTCTCCAGTGGATGCTCCAAATGCACCCGTCATCACCTACGGTAGTCACTGGAGCTCCTGAGAAGGTCCTCAAGCCTGAGGAGAAAAGGTCAGACCAGACACTGGTTAAGGGATATCAGGCAAGCGCCTGGGCAGTGCAGCCATCTACAGCCACCTCTTTTTCCTCCATGGCGGCCCTACTATAGATTCAGCAACTCCAAGATAGAATTTTCACCACAGATACCAGATTGCTTCGAGATCTGAATAAGATCAGGGCTGCCGTTGAATATTCTGCGGATGCTTCCCTAAACACAACCCGCTTTGCATCCAAGGCCATGGCTTCTTCGGTCATGGCCAGATGACTGCTATGGCTTAAGCCATGGCAGGCTGATATCCAGACCAAATGGCATATGGCAGTTTCCCCCTTTGGGGGTACCCAGCTTTTGGGGGTTTCTTTGGATCCTTACCTTACTGAATCCAAGGACAAACATAAGGTCCTCTCTTTCCTTATACAAAAAGCAGGAAAACTATCATACTCTTTTCTATAGGAGGTCGCCCTTTTGGGTGGCGGATGGGGGATTCGCAGAGTGTTTCCTCCCAAAAAGTCCTACCGAGGTGAAGAAAATTGCCAATTCAAAAGGCAGAAGTGACTGCCTGGACTCTCTTCCCATCGGGGGCTATCTGGCGTTCTTTGCTCATCGGTGGGAGAAGAACACAATGGACAATTGGGTCATCAAAATGATCAAATTCGGACTCCTTCTAGAGTTCCTCTCTTCACCCCTCAGGAGCACTTTGTGCAATGTCAGATCTCCTGGTTCCCTCACAAATGGGTCCTGATGGAACAGGCTATTCAACACTTGCTGGATATAAGGGCCATCCAACTGGTTCCCTCGAACCAGAGAGGGTAGGAATATCATTCCCGCTTGTTTGTGGTGCTGAAGGCTTCTGGGGATTGGAGAACAATCCTAGACTTAAAATCATTGAACCGCCAGATTGTTTATCGGCGGTTCAAAATGCACTCCCTCCATACCATCCTGGAGGGAGCCAAGAAAGGCGAGTTCCTCACCTCAGTGGATTTAACTGAAGCTTATCGTCACATCCCTATATTCGCAGACCACTTGCACATAAGTGCTAGTTGTTCCTGACTCTAGGGGGCAGTGCTCATCTCCATTTCAAAGCCAAAGATGTCTCTATGGTCATGTGGCCAGCATGACTAAATGCCAAAAGTGCACGGAATTCTGTTACCTTCCCACCAAAGGTGGTTCCTATTTTTCTACTTGCATTTTTACATGCCTTCGAACTGCTAGGTTGGCAATAGCTGGGACTAGTAATAGGAGCTCATTCCATTACGAGGTACTAGGGATTCGAACTGCTGACCTTTCTGATTGACAAGCTTAGTGTCTTAGCCATTGAGTGTTTAGAGTGTTTAGAGTGTTTATTATAATTTATAGGCCGCCCTTTTCCCTGAGGGGACTCAGGGCGGCTTACAAAACACGGGGAGGGGGGTACAAAGACAAAAGACATAAGACAATACATAATATTAAAAATAAAGCACAACATTCATTCATCATTCGGGAGGAGACAAACTAAGATTTTTATCCCCAGGCCTGACGGGATAGCCAGATCTTAAGGGCCGTGCGGAAGGCCTGGGCGGTGGTGAGGGTGCGGATCTCCACGGGGAGATTGTTCCATAGCGTCGGAGCTGCGACTGAGAAGGCTCTCCTCCGCGTAGTCGCCAGTCGGCACTGACTGGTGGATGGAATTCGGAGGAGGCCTACCCTGTGCGATCTGATGGGACGCAGGGAGGTAATTGGCAGAAGGCGGTCTCTCAAATAGCCAGATCCACTACCATGGAGCGCTTTGTGAGTGGTAAGTAGGACCTTGAAGTGCACCCGGAGATCAACAGGTAGCCAGCGCAGCTCACGGAGGATCGGTGTTATGTGGGCGAACCGTGGTGCGCCCACGATCACTCGCACGGCCGCATTCTGGACTAGCTGAAGTCGCCGGATGCTCTTCAAGGGCAGCCCCATGTAGAGCACATTGCAGTATTCCAGCCTAGAGATCACAAGGGCTCGAGTGACTGTTGTGAGGGCCTCCCAGTTCAGGTAGGGCCGCAACTGGCGCATCAGGCGAACCTGAGCAAATGCCCCCCTGGTCACAGCTGACAAATGATGGTCAAAACTCAGCTGTGGGTCCAGGAGGACTCCCAAGTTGCGGACCCTGTCTGAGGGGTATAAATTTTGTCCCCCCAGCCTGATTGATGGAACATTAGCCAAATTATTGGGAGGAAAACACAACAGCCACTCGGTCTTTTCCGGGTTGAGCACCAGTTTGTTAGCTCTCATCCAGTCTTTAACAGCCTCAAGGCCCCGGTTCATCACTTCCACCGCTTCATTGAGTTGGCACGGGGCGGACAGATACAACTGTGTATCGTCCGCATATTGATGGTATTTTATCCCGTGCCTCCGAATGATCTCGCCCAGCGGTTTCATGTATATGTTAAATAGTAGGGGGGATAAGACCGAGCCCTGCGGCACCCCATAAGTAAGGGGCCTCGGGGACGATCTCTGCCCCCCCACCAACACCGACTGCGACCTGTCCGAGAGGTAGGAGGAGAACCACTGCAAAACAGTGCCGCCCGCCCCCACCTCCCGCAGTCGTCGCAGAAGGATACCATGGTCGATGGTATCGAAAGCCGCTGAGAGGTCAAGGAGAACCAGGATGGATGCATGGCCTCCATCTCTGGCTCTCCAGAGATCATCGGTCAATGCGACCAAAGCGGTTTCTGTGCTGTAACCGGGCCTGAAGCCAGACTGGAAGGGGTCAAGATAGTTAGCTTCCTCCAAGGTACGCTGAAGCTGGAAGGCCACCACCTTCTCAACAACCTTCCCCACAAAGGGGAGGTTGGAGACTGGATGGTAGTTATTAAGAACTGCTGGATCCAAGGACGGTTTCTTCAGGAGGGGTCTCACCACCGCCGCCTTCAGCGCGGTGGGGAGATGCCCCTCCCGAAGAGAGGCGGTAACAACCGCCTGGATCCAGCCTCGTGTCACCTCACTGCTGTTGGCAACCAGCCAGGAGGGACACGGGTCCAGTATACAGGTGGAGGCGCTCACAGCTCGCATAGCCTTGTCCACATCCCCGGAGGCAACATCCTGAAACTCAACCCAGAGATGGTCTGCCAGATCATTCCCTTGTGTCTCGGCTGGATCTGCAAGAGTGGAGTCCAGGTCCGATCGAAACCGAGCAACTTTGTCCGCCAAGAACTGTACATACTCCTCAGCCTTACCCTGTAAGGGGCTCTCCGTCTCCCTCCTATTTAGGAGGGAGCGGGTTATCCTAAACAGGGCGGCTGGGCGGGACTCGGCGGACGCTACCAAGGAGGCAATGTGTGATCTTTTGGCTGTTCTTAGAGCCCGAATGTACTCCTTGGTGCAAGCTGTCAACAGTGCCCGGCTCGACTCGGACCTATCGGACCTCCACAGGTGCTCTAGGCGTCTCCTCCGGCGCTTTATCTCACGGAGCTCCTCGGTGAACCAAGGAGGCCTCCGTGGGCCGCTGACCCGGAGGGGCCGTAGTGGCGCAATCCGGTCCAGAGACTCTGATGCTGCCGAGTGCCAGGCCGCAGCAAGAGTCTCCGCCGAACTGTGGGCGAGAGCATCTGGAATGACCCCAAGCTCCGTCTGGAACCTTACTGGGTCCATAAGTCGCCTGGGGCGGAACCACCTGGTCGGTTCCTCCTCCCTACGGTGGGGGTTTGGCCTCCGGAGGTCTAGCCTCAGTAGGCAGTGGTCTGACCACGACAGGGGAATGGTCTCATTTCCCCTCAGACCAAGATCATAACTCCACTGCTCCGAGAGGAATACGAGGTCGAGCGTGTGACCCGCTGAGTGGGTTGGGCCTCGAATTACCTGGGTCAAGCCCATGGCTGTCATGGAAGCCATGAACTCCTGCGCTCCATCAGAGTGTTCACCGAGCGAAGGCAGATTGAAGTCCCCCAGAACCATAAGCCTAGGGAACTCAACTGCCAGCTCGGCTACTGACTCGAGGAGCGAGGGGAGGGCTGCTGCAACGCAGTTGGGAGGCAGGTACGTAAGCAGCAGACCCACTTGACCCTTGAGGTCCAGCGTCACCAGTAGGGACTCACACCCGACAAGCTCCGGAGCAGGGATCCTACGAGGTACTAAAGACTCCCGGATTACAATAGCCACACCGCCACCCCTTCCCTGGGCTCTTGGCTGATGAAGCACCTGAAACCCGTCTGGGCACATCTCTACGAGGGGGACTCCTCCCTCCGTGCCCAGCCATGTCTCAGTAATACATGCCAGGTCTGCGCCCTCGTCTGTTATCAAGTCCCGGACGAGGGGAGCCTTGAGAACAACAGACCTGGCATTTAGCGACAGCAGCCTGAGACCAGGGTCCTGAGTACTCGCGGCATCTGACCTTGGAGTGGGACTCATAGGGCCGGAAGGAGGGATCTCTGTGATATAGCGAGCCCTCCTTCCCCGGTAATGGCCAGCCCTAAAGTCCCCGCCGTATCTGCCTCTCCCTGTTATGACCGCAATGCTCCGACCCTCTCCCGTGGATGTAGTTCCCCCAACCACACCGGTGGCCCCCGCAAATCCCACCAGGTCCTCCGAATCATACATTCTCATTCACTCACTCAGACAGTCCCCACATGGTGATTAAAAACACATAAATACAACAATAATAATGATAAAAGTGGGATCATTCATTCAATCTCATACATACTCCTAACATATCCCAAACATAGTAAGAAAAAGAGATAGGAAAAGGAAGAAAAAATAGAATTGCGCACTTATTACGTTGTTAAAAAGCGAGTCCAGATAGGGCCAAATGGCTCTCCATAATTGAAGTAATTAAAATAGGTGTTGTGATTAGCGTCCAGTTATAGTCCGGAGAAGGTATGCGGGGGGGGGGTAGTTCGTATTCCCCTCTTCTGTTGGTCTGGATAAGTCCAAAGAGTCCGGAATAAATAAAGGTGATAGGAGGCCTTCTTCCACCAGTGCTGCTCCAAATAGAGTTCCCAGAATAATAATGGTAGGTAGTGATGCTGATGGTACTCAAAGCCAGATAAAGCTGAGCTAGCAGGTCTGGAACCAGATGAAACTGAGATAGCAGGACCAAAGGCAGATGGAACTTAGCTAGCAAGTCTGGGTAACCAAACACCACAATCAGATGTGGCTGGAAATTGAAAACCCACCGTAAGGGGGCGCCAGATGGTACGTGGAAGACACAAGGCAGAGCCTCACCGCAGCAAAGGGAGGCAGGAAGTAAAATGCGTCCAGGGAGCCACCTGACTGGGCAGGGATAAAGAAGGGAGGAGGCAATGCTGGGAGCGAAGTAAGGCTGGATGGAAAAAGGGGCCATCCGGAGGGACTGATGCAGCGTCGGGGGAAACCACCCATCCACTCTGCTCAGTCCCCACGCTGCTCCGATATGTTCTCTCTCCCTCCGAGATGATGCTGGTCTCACACAGCCCCAATGAGGCAGTTCGATAAGCCAGGTAGAAAAAGTTCAATAAGCCAGGTAGATAAGCCAGATAGAAAAGCCAAAAGCCACCCCCGTTGCAGCCGGCGTGATGTTGCTCCTCCCACCGCCAAGTAATGCAAACAGCTCACGGAACCCAAGACCCCAAAGTTGTAAAGTCCGGGGGCGTCCAGAAACGGCGACCCCTGCAAGGGACTGGGCTGGTCCTATCAATTCTCTCACCTTCCAAGGCGGCAGTAGTCCCGTAGAATCCCAGTGCTGTGGCTCAATAAACCAAAAGAAATCGCCTGATTGAGCCATTCAGAAAACTCTAAGAGGGTCACAAATGGGTTTTTATTCGAGTTGCAGCTATAGATTGATATTTGCATGAAGCACTAGTCTCTCACTAGTCAGCTTCATCTCTAATTCAACATACCCCTTTTGTTTTTGTTTTTTCATCTTGTGTGGGTGTTCTATTCAACTATTGATAAATAATTTGTGTAATGGGGAATATCATTGTGCCTTTTCACAGCTTCCATGCTCTTTTAAAAGACAGGATCTCGGTTGGGTACATATATCTCTTTATTCCTAATCCCTGCAGAGCTAGCAATGATTTTTCACTTCCTGTTGTACTCTTTCTCATGTCTCTCCTAAATCTCCTAATTTGCCATAAATTGTTTATTAGACGATAACTTACCGGCTCTTGCTCCTTGTGCACAATAGAAGTTAAAGCTTATAACAATATCACTGTTTAGAAAAGGAAATTATTCCTTTGAGGTACTGCTATAAGCTACACAATCATTTTCAGTTTATATTGTACCTGATTCATATTAGTTAGAAAGAAGCACTGGATTTGCTCTACTCTTATATTCTAGGAGAGGTACACTCAAACTAGTATCAAGATCATATCCACAGTTAGCACACAGGGTTTTTTTAGTACCAACATTATAATTGATCATTTATATAATTTATAATTCAGAGTCATAAAGATTCACAATTCAAGATTGTGGACAGTGCATGATTAAAAGAAACACAGTACTTAAAAAACAAAGCTAACAAACTCAAAAATGGGACTAAAAAGGAGAACAGAGTAACCTTCTCCTTCCCAATTGAATCATAGATAATAGTCAGAAACACAGATAGTCCTCATTTACAACCACAAATAGGACCAGAAACTTGGTTGCAAAGCAAGAGTCACTACAAGTGATGGTGGTAATAATCTTATTTTAGCCTTCCTTCATTTTACAGTTCAGCAAAGTTGCAAATGCTTTGGATTGGTCACAAAATTACTTTTTCATCACTGCTGTAGCTGCAAACAGTTACTAAATGAAGCAGATACTAAACAAGAACTGCCTGTAATGGAACAGAGGCAATCTTTCAGAGAAGGCTTTATAAGTGATAAACAGCATATTAATTGTGCCTAAAGCTTAACGGCAATCAGCACAATTTATGTGGCAAACACAGTTCCATGTAGAGCAGTGGGTCTTAGCCTTCCTAACGCCGCGACCCTTTAATACAGTTCCTCATGTTGTGATGACCTCCAACCATAAAATTATTTTATGTTTTCCGTATTTTTTCAAAAATATGTGTTTTACGATGGTCTTAGGCGACCCCTGTGAAAGGGTCGTTCGACCCCCAAAGGGGTCCTGACCCACAGATTGAGAACCACTGACATAGAGTATGCTTTGGGGCTTTTGGACAGTAAATAAACACAATGTTACAATGATCCACATCAGAGACTAATGAAATATCGAAATGGAAGGTATAATAGAGAAATCAGCAAATGCAACATCTGTTTCCTCAGAAGGTGTCCATGTGCTTTAGTTTCCAGAGGATAGTTTTGGGCTTGAACACAATTTCCTAGTTAAGAGACTGCCCAACTCCAGTGAAAGAATAAAGAACAACAACAACAAAAGACAGAGAATGGAATTTTAACCCTCCATCATCTTGAGAGAATATCCTGTATAGACATGCATGCTTCATCGCTCTCAATCTTCCTGTGGTACAACTTATTTGAATGTAATATTTTCTTTGTACACACTAAGAATGTGACAATCCAATACCATCAGTAGGGAACCTATGTGTAGGCATGATTATTCTTGCTATTCTCAAAATGGATTTTTGAAGATTACAGTAGTAGTTATGCAGCTCCAGTATGCAGACTGCGTTTTCATTTAGTGTTTTGGAGAATAAAGCTATTAGATAGATCAGGGCAGTTATTTTTACTATTGATAGGTACAACTGCTTTCAGAATAATAAGCCCTCTAATTTTTTACCGCTACATAATACCCTATGAATTTTCTTATTTGGAAAGTACCTTTGGGGAAAAAAAACTATACTGTATGCTATTCTAATAAGCAGAAGGCCAATGAAAAGCAAAATGCAACCAAAATAATTAATCTGAAATTATTCCAGCAACAAGAAGTGCCGGAGTATCGAATGTTTTAAGGCAAAAACAGAATGTACAACAGGGCAATGCAACGACTAACTACAACCTGGGAAAAGGTATCTCCAAAAGGAACAGATGCATCCCAAAAAGCATTTAACCTCACATAACAAATGGACTTATATGATCCTTGATGCTTTTTCCATGGCAGTTGCTACCCTATGGGACAGTCTTCCTTGTGAAGTTAAGCAAACCTCTATTTGCCCATGCTTCCCAAAAAATACTGATGAGTCGGCTTTTCCTCCAAACGCTGGCATACGTTGAGGCAACTGCATGTTCAACTTGTGCCAAGTTTTTGTTTTCAATATTTATAGTGTTGATAGTTTAAATATGGTTTTTATGTTGCTTTTACTATTGATATTGTTTTAATTATTTTTTGTGAACTGGCCAGAGTTTGGTATAAGATGGCTGATTAGATAAATGCTTTAAATAAATATAAAATTTGCTTGATGTTTGTTCAATTGCAGAAATATAGTGTGGATTCTGAAAGCCCAGCTTCCTCAGAGTGGAAAACATGCATATGGAAAACAACAGAACATGTAGGAGAGGGGAAACATTTTCAAGTCAGAACATGCAATATTGGCAGTGGCTGTCTCTGCTACAGATCAAATGGGTGAGGAGAGGGGGAGTGGTCCAGCCATACCTGATGAAGATTCACATGCTTTTGTATATAAAGCGGAGAAACAAATAAATTGGCCCCAATGCTTGCCTCTGAATGGACGAAACAGATGGGAAGTGCTTGTTCTAAAACATGTCTTTATCAGAAACGTAATCCACTATGAGTTGAATGAAATTATCTCAAACCTTTTAGAGCCACTCTTTCTCTCTAGCAGAAATTTTAGTTACGAGTTCCATTGTGCCAAGGACAGACCAGTCTTTTCCAGATACTTACCCTCTGACAGCATGAATAAGTCTCAGTGATGGATAGGCAGTTCGCACTTTCAATTTATTCTTAAGGATTAATGCATTAACCCACTCCACATGCTTCTCTCCGCCTTTGACCATGAAAGCAGGGATCCAAAGGACACTGTCATTCAGCATAGATAGTCTATGCACAAATTTTTCTCTGTCACTCTCATTCCGAAAGCCTCCAAATGCTCTTTGTACAACTGATGGGTTCATGGTAATAAAATCTGATTTAGTTCCCACGTCCGCAGCAAACTCCACCACAGGAGCTAGATTGCACCTAAAGAGGAAGAGATTAATGGGAAAATAACAAAAAAGTGAAACATTAACTCAGGTAAAAACATGCATGAAATAAAAACTGAAAATGAAAAATACAAGGCTATTTTCATATTGAGTAAAAATCCTGGGGTATGTCACAGGTTTTAAATTAACCCTGTGCTGAATAAGGCATTTCAATTCTGCTGATACCAACAGATACAATTTACTTAGTTGTGGACTTAAATCTCACTAAATTCTACTTATCAACTCAAAGGACATTTCTAAGTAACAAAGTTAGTTTATTGTGCATGAGAAGTAAGCATCAAATCAAAGGTGTCTACAATCTTTTTAGCTGGCATAGTGTGGTATGCCATAAATCATATTCCAACAAGAGAGAAAAATAAGTTAAATCTGAATGAATAAAAATTAATTTAATACAGTTCATGGATTTATTTCTCTTCTGTAAACTATACTTTGGTGGAAATTGTTGGATATGTATCGATGGCTGCACCAAATGTTTTGAGGCTTATAGCCTCAACTTTGGATTGTGAAGTGTTGTACAAAATGGTCCCTTTGTACCAACAAAGTGCTCCTTTATAGAAATACATATGCAATTAATTTCAGGATCAATACGAACCTGAATGAAAATCCTCGAGGTGAGCACATTGTGACTGGATTTTCAAAGCTGTATGAATTCAGTTTAGATATGGAACTATCAAAAAATATAGTTGCTCTCATAATTTGTCAGCATTAACGAATCAACTGATAGTGGTCCAATATAAAATATTCCATAAAGCCTAGAATGCAATTATGTATAGGGCAGTTTCTTCACTTCTTTTTAATCATCGTACTGCATTTGTTACCGTGAGGAAGAACATGGATTAGTAGCCTTGCAGCAATATGCAACAATACCATCTTCACAATAATTTTTAATAATATTTTGCTCTTTAGGTTGCTCTTTGCAGAATAATTTGAATATCACCACCACAGTTCTAGGTGGCCAATATTTCTGCCTTATGCTTCTTATGATACTATATTGACTGGAAAGCTATTATTGAATCTGTATGGTTTGTCATCAAAGATTAGTCCACTCTGGGTGATTATTCTTTCAAAAAGGAAAAAAACAGCATATTTTTTTACTATTAAATGAAATAATACATTCTAGACTGGAAAAGGGAAATAAAACCATTATAAGAAACTATATAGAAAGGCATGAAGGTTTTTGGTAAGAGATTCTAACAAAATGTATACTTCTGAAAATTTGAGATTTGATCATAGGTTCAAAATGCACTTGTTGAATTCTTATGGTGGGTGGCCAGCTACACCCAAAATTATTAAAAGCCATTAGGAGACTATCTAATCCAGGGATCCCCAAACTCTGGGCTGAGTCCCACTACAATGGTCTCAGCAAGAGGCAGGTGAGTACAGGTGTAAAGCTCTATCTGTGCGAGCGGCTGGTGTATGCGATCGTGTGCAAGGCTACATTTATGCAAGCAGCGGGCTCACATGCAAAGCTGCATTTGTGGGAGCGGCAGGCACCCGTGCCCTCAGCATGCACAAATGGAGCTATGCAGGCTTGCCCGCACATGCCTGCTGCTCATATCTCCCCTCTGCCCTCCGCCAAGCTAGAAAGATTGGGGACCACTGATATAATCATTAAGAGACTATCTAGTGTTCCCTC